>NC_041380.1:483127818-483172143 GCF_002162155.2 Triticum dicoccoides
GGGGGGTGGTTTAGGGGAGGGCGGGGCGGCGAGGCGGTCGCGGGAGGCGGGGGCCGGCGGTTAGGGCTGGGCTGGATCGGCGGTTGAAGACGGGAAGAAGAGACGGGAGGTTGAAGACGAACAATGTAGGTTGAATTTTGATCTAACGGTTGAGACAGGAGGAAGAGAATCGACTGACCCTTTCTACAATTTCAATCGACTGTCGCCTAGCCTCTCCCAGAGATGAACCTATGACGAATCAAGTGCCTATATACATGTAGACATTGTACATTCCAGAAGATAGTGCCTCCATAAATCCTCAGCGCCACACATACCGCATGAACTCGTAGTTGATGTTTTCTGATGGCAATGCACGTCCTCAGTGGGCAATGTTTAGCTAATCTCCACAGAAACGTTCTAACTTATCCTATTCATGAGATAAATGTGCTCGATCCTGGTAATCCTTAGGGCTGCGATGCACGTGGGCTTCGATCTGATCAAAGAATAAATTGGCCCACAATCCAGAAATGGTTATGGTACAAAAATAGTTCTAATACTTCCTCCAAAAAGCAAAAAGTGAGGCTAAATTCAGTTACTACATACGCTCGTATAAGCAGCCGCTTCAGGCAGCTTGGAACACAGAGATAATTTATATATAAGATTTGAACATTTTTCTGTATATTGTTACATACACTCACCATCAGTTCCTTATCTGGATATGATCTATCTAAAGACAGGATCTCGAGAAAATGCGTTTGTAAAACTGCTGTTCCATTTTGTTGGCACACAAGCACAACACAGGTTCAGGTTTTGTTGACAACTTGACATACTCACACCTCATGTTAAGAATGAATGCTGGATCAGGTGATATTTTCTGCAATGTGCAAACGTTTCCCCAAGAAGTGAAAACAGAAGCCAGAAATAGACAGGAGCGGAAATCTTGATACAAATTCGAGAAAACTACACACCAATGTTCAACCTTCTTTATACAATACTAATGAGAAACCATACACGACCGTAGCGGATACAACACTCTGACACACAGCTCTTGCTGAATGGGAATTTCACTCCTGGCACAGTTTTAGCAGGTTTGAACAACGATTTCGGTGGTACATATAGCAGTAGTGATGGTGATGTATACATCTCCATATTTTACAACATCAGTGCCGCATTCTAAGCAGCAACTAGTGTGGTCACGGCCGGAACCTGGACTTGCCCTGGAGTGGCCAGCTGACTGATGTTCGCCGGACGAATCCGGCCGCTTGCGAGCCCGGCAGTCAGGTCCTCCACTTCCACTTTCAGCACGTCTCGGCGGTTGCCAATGTCACCTGCATACCTGCTGACACAGTACACCCCGACAGCCATCACCGCCACTCCATAGATGTTCGTGGTTACTAGGCGGAAAGGGGTCGAAACCACAGCAGCAAGAGGGCCGCCGATGATGGACACAGCCTGCCCACTCTGCCCGAGCCCGACGTTGCCTTGCTCAGCCACAAGCAGACCAGTCTTGCAGTATATAGCAAAGTCTTCGCAGTTGTTCTTGAACAGGCTGTAGCACCTGAAACCATTGGTCAACAAGTATTTGGCACGTCGGACAACCACCTCGTCAGGATCAGTGGCAGCAAGTGTGCAGGTCCCTCCTCGCACTTTGGCAAGGAAAAGTGCTGGGTTGACGTCATACTCGAAACGGTAGAGGGCACCCCCTGCCAGGAAACAGCTGAGGCAAGAGGAGGTTACACCATTTGTCTCCGCCACGGTGGTGGCTTCTTCGCTGCTGCATACCAAGCATGGCGTGGTGCTCCTAGTAGGGCCAGAACTCACAAGAAGAAAATCAATGACCGTTCCTGTTCCGACCTCTTGGTCCCTTCCTCTGGTAAAATGGATCACCTTATCATCGCCCACGTATATTCCTGCAGAGAAATATACGGTTATACGTGCACAAAGCTACAAGAGTGAAGCACCTATTGCAGTTCTGACAAATACACGAATAATTTCCAACATAGTGGCAACAGAGGTTTTGGCTACAGCTAGACTAATCATCTGTTTTTGCAATTTCATCACTTGATTTCATGGTAAGGATTACTCACATACACAAGCTGATGCCCCCTCTATATAGCACTCCCTCCGTTCACTATTATAAGATGTTCTAGCTTCTTTCTAAATCGGATGTATGTAGACACGTTTTAGTGTACTTGTTTACTCATTTCAGTCCCTATGTGGTCCACACTGAAATATCCCAAACACCTTATAATAGTGAACAGAGGGCGTATGGACTAAGTAAACATATGCTACACACAGCACATGTTTGCATTCACCCGTTGAAACTAGAGTGGCTGATGACAACCACATCTGTTATCCAGCCAATCAAAGCACTGCCAAGATCTAATTGTGGACACATCTGCATGCATCCCAGTTTAGTACTGAATCTCCTAATTACCTAAAATTGCCAAACGACAAAGATGTAATTTCCATCAAGAACTGTAGACACATGGCAATATAGACAGATTCATACTCTTCTCAATTCATTGACCCAAAACGTAAACCTATCAATTAACAACCGAAACGAAAACCTACACGGAAGCGAGTTAACACGCTTTAATCAGAACTGGAAATAATGATACTGGAAGGAGCAGATTTCACACCGTGATGCGCGTAGACCCACGCGGCCCTCCACGAGTAGATGTGATCCCCCGCCTTCAGGCTCTCCTTCCCGATCCTAACCGAACCAAACCGCAGAAAAAAAGGAACCAATCAATTCACCGATGCAGAGCAAATTAGAAGCCATTGCGGCAGCGCAGGGCATGAAATCGAAAGAATGGGGCGATTCGGAGCTGTACCTGTTCGACAGGAGACCCATGGAGACGGCGGAGGCGGCGGATCGGACGGCGAGCAGAGCAGGCGGCGGGCGGAGAGGAGGGCGAGGAAGAAGGAGAGGGGCGGAAGCGAGAAGGCGCCTTGCGCTCTGGAGTAAAGCACGAAAAAGTGGGAGGGGATCGGGGGGAATGGGCCGTAGGATCCACGAGACGCTGGCTGATCTCGTTTGACGCACACGCGTAACCGGTGCCTTTATCTTACGAACGACGGGATACTTCGTTTCGCACCCCTGGATTTCGCAATAATTAGTTAACGCTTCCTTGCAGGACTATTTGTGAGACTTTATTTTCTATACTATCATCTTTGAGTAGTCAAGTTTAATTTGGTTTCTTTTCACAAAATATTAATTTAATTTGACCAGTAGTATGCATTTTTGCAAGGCTAACTGGTTTTCAAATATGCGGTATGAGATAATTTTGATCTACCACAAATCGGATTCGTCATGGAAAGCACTTTGAAATTCAGTTAGTAACAATATTTGCTATGCTATAAAGACATTGCCTTCGTATTTTCGAACAGAGTCGAAACCACAACGGTTAACGGCGTCAAGCTCAGCCTTAACGCCGAAGGTTACCGAGGCCGCGTCAAACAAAACGATGATAATTAAGCCGAGCTGTTTTCAGCGGTCGGCCGCACGAGCGCTGTCGGCAGGAGCAGCGTCTGGAGCGCGTCTGCTCACCTCTCGCGAGCTGAAGCGCAGCCTATCCACGCAGAGCCCCTCGGTACGCGTGGCGTCGTCCTGGCGTGGCGGCTACCCAAGCCGAGTGAGCAAGCGAGCTGCACGCGTTTGCAGTCACATCTCGGCATAACCACAGGTCGACGTCGCCCAGTCCAAAGACTGCTTACCGACGTACGTACTACTATATCTCTGAAGAATACTCACCATGTGCTGGTTGTGACTTCATTACGTACGGAATTACGGAGCACGGTGTGACTTGGTGACAGCAGTCGATGCAGCGTGTCATCACAAGGTCCCAAAAAAGCAGCAAATCAAATAGCCAGAAAATATAGCGGTAATCCCAGCAAAAGATGCCGGAGCACTGACAGCCACAGAAGTTTATACGGTACAAACAAACGAATGACCACAGAATGGGTCGGCTTGAGGCTAACTCCATCGCGCGACCCTATCCTGTACGGCCCCGTCCGTTTGGAATAAAACGGACAAAGAAGGCGGCCCAGCGCGCGATGGCTCGGACCCATCCTGTCTGTTTTGTGTCAGGGCTGACCCATTTCGAGCGCAAACTTGCGCCGGGTTTGGGTCGCGGCGGACACCAAACGGACGCGCGCTCGTCCGCGTCGGGGCCGCGTGGCAGGCGGCCACCTACCTCCCACCCGCCCACATCAATGCGCACGAGCGGGCGGCCCCACCTGTCATCCGCACGTCGAACGGTCCCCGTCCTTCTTTAAGTGGGAAGCGTGGACGGGTCGTCGTCCACACTGCCCCACGCCACCCCGCGGCCTCCTCGAAACCCGACAGCGCCGAAACCCTAGCTGAAGCCCTCGAGCTCGCCGACCGCCCACCTCGCCATGGGGTTCTGGAATGGCAAGGGCAAGCATGACCGTGAGGCCGGCTCCTCCTCGGGGCGCCGCCGCGGCTCCGTGAAGAAGGAGGAGCCCGCGTCACCGCCGCGCTCCTCCCGTCGAGCCCCCGTCCCGGCCCCCTTCACCATCAACCCTAGGCCCGCCGGCGAGCGCGACCGGCAGTACCTCGCGGCGGACGTGTGCCGGAGGTACTGGGAGACGAGGACGCCGGTCCTGTGGAGTGACGTCTACCTCCCCAACGGATGGCACCTCAGCGCCGACCGGGTCCCGATCCCTCCTGTGCCGGCGAGCGGCCGCGCGCGCCGCGATGAGATCGAGCGCCGCCGCCTCCTCCTCCTGGACGACCTGTTCTACGACGACAGGTACGGCCCGGATTCCGACCTCTGGGACACGTGGCTCCAGGACAAACACGACACGCGCCGCGCGTCATACTTTGCCGACACGGTGTCGGGGCCGCGGCGGCCACGTCGAGAGGTGCGCGGGCGTACGCGCGTGCGCGGCGTCACGCCCACGCCGTCGCCTTCTCCGTCGCCCCCTCCACCTCCTCGCATGTCAGCGGAGGAGGAGGCCCGTCTCCTCAAGCGTGTCATGGACGACTCCATGTACATGCACGACGAACGGCAGTGGGACGGCCTGGAGGAGGCCATGGCCCTCTCTGCCACCGGGGACGTCGCCTTCCCGGAGCTGCAGATGGTGGCCGTGGAGGAGGAGAGGAGGGAGGACCCGCCGGCCGTGTTCCAGCAGCTGCTGGGCCAGGGGTGGGGCTGGTCCTGCACTGCTCCGGAGATGGCCGCCGGCGTGGGCGTGAACTGGTGCCCCACTCCGCCGCGGTCACCGGAGCGGGAGGCGTCGCCACAGGAGGAGGTGGTGCAGGCACCTCCGGCCGTCCAGCCCGACCCCGTCCACCACGCACCTCCGGCCCACCTGTGGACGCCGCCGGCCTACGTCGACCTCGTCAGCGACGACGGCGACACCGACGGCCAGTGAAGACGGCGACGGCCACGGCACCGACGGGCGCAGCAGGAGCGCGCGGGAGGCGGAGGCGTTTTTTATTTTGTTTTGTATGTTAATTATGAAAACTGGGCCTTTTAAGTGGCTGTGGAAACTGGACCGTTTTGTGGCCGTCCCTTATATATGTTTTATGTTTTTTTAAAATGTTTTTATTTAGTTTTTTAGTTATTTCATTCTAGTTTTTTATTCACGTCCATTTCGGACACTATTTGGGGTGCGCGCGCGACCTATCTGACAAAGACGGACACGGGCGAACCCATCGGCGCCCCAAAGGGACAAAATTCGACTAATCCGGACGTCCGTTTAGGGTCGTGCGGTGGAGTTGGCTTGAGGGACGTCCAGTCTACCAATGCAAAAGGGACGCAAGAAACAATTGTGGAGCGTATGATAGCTGCAGAACGAGCAGACATGGCGTAGGAATTTCGCAAAAAAAAAGAAGAGAGATGGCGTGGGAAACGAATATGCGGGTACGATGCGATGCGATGCAAAGGGGGGCTGGATGAGGTGAGACGCCGTCGCTTCCGTCCGTCCGTCCGTCCGTCCGTCCGTCCATGAAGGGATCGATTCTTTGGAGGCTGTATTTCTCGGTAGCACCACCCTGCTTTTGCAACAGATATATATGCTCTCTTTATTAATCCAACGGACGGGATGCAACAAACATATTCTCAGTTCAACAAACTGCTCAAGAAAATGTCTGGTTTCATTCATTCTCTTAAACGACAAAGGAAAAAAAAAACTCTTAATGCTCATCTACATGAGCTGCGTCACTCTTTTCTTGACAGTGCGATTTAATTCCGAGAATACAAACCATGACATGATTCGAGACCGAGGTTCGTCGTTTGCCGCTGCGTCGAAGAAGAGACGTAACGCGTCCTTAAATGTCCTTCAAGAAGGGAATGGATTCTTTCCAGCGTTTCTTCGTGACGTCGACAGCTTCCATGGTGTACTTCTCATCCTCGGGATAGTATGCGATTGGGTCGTCCAGCAATGGGGCCTCAAGATTCAGAACGCCTTCTAGTGTCGCATGCAGACAATATGCTGAATAACTGATGTGGTAACCCCCTTCCTGGACAATCAACATTTGCCCATCGCTATGTCGATTAGCCACGCCCCTCATTATTTGTCCAATTTTCCTGTAACCATCCATGGTCAAGCACTGTCTTCCATTTGGATCAAACTGCATGGAGAAAATTCACAATTAGTTCGTCCAACGGAGTCATATAATTCAAGACAGAAGATTATCATGCATGCAACATTACCTCAATCTTCAAGGTACAATTGCTACCATTTGATTTAGTTCTAAAACCACGACACTTATTTTGGATCGGAGGGAGTAATATTTTACGTTTAGTATATAACTTCCGTCCCACAGTATAGATTATCCAAAATGAATGATAATAAATCTAGATAGTAAACATACATTTAGCGCAAGTATATTTATTATCTTCCTTAGTATGAAGTTTATATAGTCCCACAGTCCCACACTGTGTTATACAAGATGGCAAGTAGGGGAACTGGGCCTTGCTCAGCTGGTGGGAGGTGCGGCTGCTAACGATGTTTGAATTCTCCACTTGAATTCGGGTGCCTATTTCTTATGTCAACAAAAAGTCACTTAGTTCCTATAGGAAATCTAGTTATTTTCACAACATGCTATGTGATACACTGATACCTATATTTTTTAACTTCACAATATATTTCAATTGCTAAAATGTGAGTTTATCTTCTCGAGAGAAAAAAGAATACGAAACTGGACATGATTTAGCAGGATTGACAAGTAGAACATGTAGTGAACTAAGGACAACAAATAAGCATACTCAGCTCACCATGCTAGAATCTTGGCCAATGACAAAAACCAAAAGCTGAGGTTGAAACTTGTCAATCGCCGGGACAACCAATTCATTCATTGCATACTCATAGCCTTTATCCCCACTGCCATTAGGCAAAGGTATATTGAGATTGTACCCAAGCCCCTTGCCTTCCCCAATCTCATCAGCCGAGCCACTCTGCAGATGCGAAGGACCCCAAGTACCATGCTTCATGTGAAGAGAGATTGCCAACACGTTGTCCGTGCGATAGAAGCCCTCTGCGGTACCATTTCCATAGTGCACATCTATGTCAACAACGGCAACCTTTGCGCGGCCAGAATCCAGAGCCAGCTGCACAGCAAGCCCGGCGTTGTTCAGAAAGCAGTAACCGTCGGCATGGTCCGGCTGCGCGTGATGGCCAGGGGGGCGGACCAATGCGTAGGCTATCTTCCCATGCCCGTCTAGTATGTGCCTCACAGCTGATAAGGTTGTTCCGGCAGCCAGAAGCGCAGCGCCCCATGAACCAGAGTTCAAGAAAGTACCCTCACATAACTTCTTGGGTCCACTGGCATTCGCCTGCACGAGCTCCTCAATGTATTCTGAAGATCACAACAAGATTAAGGGTCCGTTAGGAACGCAGGAGAATTGCTGTAATTTTACAGGAACTGAACTATTTCCCGACTGAATATGAACATGGTTTCTGAATCCAAACGAGTAATTACAAGTTACAGAATACAGTAGTTCGTTTTGTCAATTCAAACGACATATAGATGTACTCCAAGGAGGATTAAGATAAGGGATATAATAAAGAA
The DNA here is from genome assembly GCF_002162155.2 of Triticum dicoccoides. Lineage (NCBI taxonomy): Eukaryota > Viridiplantae > Streptophyta > Magnoliopsida > Poales > Poaceae > Triticum > Triticum dicoccoides. Next base: position 483,135,842 of record NC_041380.1, read on the forward strand.
TGATTGGCAGGTCGATAGGAGCTTTAGTACTCTAGGTTAGTTGACTTTGCGAGCAGATTTGGGGGCAGACCTGGGGAGTGGAAGGAGAGGAGGTCGCTGGCGTGGGCGGGGGTGCCGGAGTGCCAAGAGAGGAAGGGCGCGATGGGCCCGCGGCGGAGGATGGATACCATGTTGCGGACGCGGTCGGCGTTCTCCGGGTGGTGGTCGAGCACGTCGAGGAAGCCCGGGTCGCGGCCCGAGTCGAACACGCCGCGGCCGGCGTCGTGGGCCAGCATGCCCTCGTGCCAGAACACAGCCAGATTCTCCCCCGCCGGAAGCGCCCCCTCCGCAGCCGCAGGGACGGAGGACGAAGAGGAGTCCATCGGCGGCGACCGCCGGAGTTATCGGCGGTAGTTCGTGATGCTTCGACGTCTGTTGACCGAGACTCGAGTTTGACTCCCACAGAGAGATATCTGTTTTTTTAGGCAACAGAGAGCAAGAAACCTGGCCTACCCAGGCACCCCAACTACATGGGCCGTTCCGGGCCGGCAATCGTGCCGCGCTATCTGGCCCAGACACGGCACAGCAATAAAAGGGCTCGGCCCACCGGCATGTTTAGTCACCAGCCCGTCGATTTGGGCTGTTTTGGGTCTGTTTGGACTGTTTTGGGGCCAATATATAAAAAAGTTCTGAAAGAAAGGTAAACAGGCCGTGTCATGCCGACACTCATGCCCAGCCTCGTGGTCCAGACACGACCCCAGGTGGGCCACGTGCTGGCACGACCTAATTAGATACCTATCAGTGTTAAATCCGGCAGATCACGATAGGGAGTCCGAGTTGGTGATCTTGGCTAGATGGTGTTGAGTATAAGGATTATTAGGAAGTATAGTATAGACTAGGATTTGGTCCTACTTTGTTTTGTACTTCAAGTTGGTCTTTGTATGTACTCCTATATATATGCCTACAAGGCTAAAGCAATACATCAAACCATTTCACGAATCCTCTCTCCCCTCTAACATGATATCAGCCTAACCGATCAAAACCCTAGCCGCTTGTCGGGTGGTAGGTGCGACATATGCCAACGGGTGGCTTATCATTGTGGGAGCCAATAAGACGTCGCCGGTGTCTGGAAACGGGATGAGGCGAAGACATGCACGCCGGCGAATCTTACCCAGTTTCGGGGCTCTCCGTGGAGATAACACCCCTACTGCTACTCTGCGGGGTCTCCACATGATCACTAGATGAATAAGTAGCTACACGATGCTCCTTGAGCTGTTTGGCGAGAGGAGGAAGAAGGGCAAGGCTCGCTCTCTTCTCCTCCCTACGTGGTGTCTAAAACTAGCAGGGATCGATCTCTCTTTGCATGGATGCCCCGGGGGGGTTATATAGGCCTACCCCCCCGGGGCACAATGGTAATCCGGCTGGGCGCGGGGCCCAGCCGTCTGTGTCTACGCTCTCCGGCTTCTGCGCGGCTGCTGGGGCCCGCCGGCTTGTGGGTCCCACCGGCTGCCGGCTCCTTGGTCGACAGGCAGGCCCCACTGTCCAGGGCCTTGTCGGCGGCTGGTTACTGTTGCTTAATCTTGGTGACGAGGGCTTCACCGAGGTGGGCATGGCTACAGTGCCGCCGCCCGGCGGGCGATCGCTGTAGCCTCACCGCGTCTTGTCTCCTTAATGGGGCGTCTTCTTCGAGGGAGGTGGCAAGCCGGCTGTGGGGAGCCGGCTCTATCTTGAGCCGACTGGGGGAGGCCTGGCCGCCTTCGGGTGTCTCTCTGCCCGAAGGGGCCCACCGCCCGTGGGACGCGCCGGCGGTCCGTCGTGGTTGACATCAGGGTCATCGTGGCAACAGTGCCGCGCCGGACGGGTCTTGGCCACCCGTACGGTGCACTGTGCCAGGCGTGCTCCGGGATTCGGGGGTGGCAGGCTTCACTATAGCCACGCCCCGTCACATCGCCGTTATGTGAATGCAGACTTCGAGGGTACGATCTTGACCGCTTTATGGGAGCCGGCTTCTTGGAGTCGGCCCTCTCGCGGCCGGCTTCTCGGAGCCGGCCCTCCCATGGCGTTTCTTCATGAGGGCTGAAGTCGGGCCGCCTTCCGATAGCCGGCCTAGAGACAGCCGACAAGGGGAAGGCGGCCCTGTGTCTTGGATTCTTGAGGGCCGAATCGGCTCGTAATTTCTTCAGAAGGGCCAGGGGAGCCGGCTAGGCTACCCATGGTTATTTACTCCGACAGTAGTCCTCGAAGCTGATCGAGCTTCGAGGCGGACAAAGGGACGAGAAGCTAGGTCAGCTTCCTATTCCGAGGGGCCGGCTTTCACGTGTGCGCGTCGTCTTCGGAAAGCTCCGTTTCTTGTAGGCGGGAACGTGGGTCGCCTTGCGAGCTGACCCCGCGCCATTCCGCGGGCCACGTGGCGAGGAAGTCCTGCCAATGCACGCGTGCGACGGGACGCCGCCGCAGGCCCGGGCCCGCCACTCGCGGGCCTCGGTCTGAGCGCGGATCTTCTGCGGCCCACATGGACCGCTCGTCTCCCCGCAGCGGTTTTATTCTGCCATCAAGGCACAATAATCGCGGGACGTGGGGGAGTGGGCGCAGTTGATCCCCACGTTCCCCCACGCTGCGCCTCCTCAGCTCCGCCACGCGGTCTATAAGTAGGAGGAGGGGGAGCGACAGAGGCTCGCGCTCTCTCCCTCACTCCGCCCCTTCTCGCCCTCCTTCTTCTCTTCGCCGTAGCAACTCTTCGCAGCGCCGTTCCGCCGTCGCTTCGTCTTGCTCCCTGCCGCGGCAACCTTTTGCCGCGTCGTTTCGCCGTCGCTTCGTCTTGCTCCCTGCCGCATTGCTCCCATGGCGTTGTCAAGCTCGTGGGATGGCTCCAACGTCCACGAGGACCACGTCGAGTTCCTCCACCGGACGCGGCGTCTGCCCGACGAGAATCTAGTGCGGGTTCGTCAAGTGCCGGCGAGGGAGATTTCGTCGGCACCGGAGGAGGGCGAGCGGGTGATCTTCCGCTCGCACTGCCTGCGCGGCTTTGGCCTCCCGGCGAGCGGATTCCTTCGAGCCTTCCTCGAATTCTACCACCTCCAGCCGCATCACCTCACGCCCAACGCGGTGATGCTGCTGTCGGCCTTCGTCACCCTGTGCGAGGGTTTTCTTGGAGTTCTCCCCACGCTCGAGCTCTGGGGGGAGTTCTTCCAAAGCAAGCTCGGCACTGTCGTCGCGGGCGTGCCCGCCCCCTGCGGAGCCTTCATTGCCATGAGGCGAGCGAGCGAGAACAATCCGTTCCCATCCATTCCGCTGATCCAGTCGGTGAAGCTTTGGCAGAAGTCTTATTTTCATGTGAAGAACGTCGCCCAGCAAGGCGACTACGTCAACCTGCCGGCTTACGTAGCCGGCCTGCCGGCTGGGAGGCAACCTTCGTGGAGCTACCAGGCCAGGTCGCTGTCTTAGGCCGGGAACACAGTCGTCTCCCGGCTTCGAGTGATGATCCAGTCGGAGGGCCTGACCGGGGCCGACTTGGTGGCCTCCTTCGTGGAGCGCCGGGTTCTTCCGCTCCAAGGCCGGCCTCACATGATCTGCCAGATGAGCGGCCGCTTCAACCCGTGCCGGTTGAGCACCAGGGAGATGCCTCACGCAGAGGTGTCTTACATGGTGAATTACATCTCCAACTGCAAGCTCGCCGAGGATTGGCGATACGGCAAGGAGCCATATTCCCGCGCCAACCCTCCGCCTTCCGTAAGTTCTTTCTTCTTTTCTTCCTTTTTGTAGCCGGCCTCATGATAGCCGACTCTTGATCAATTGGTTTGCTTTTAGCAGAACCCTCGTCTTCCGCCGACAGCCGGGGCCGCGGGGGTAGAGCGCCAGCTCCTCCCCGACCGCACGGTGGACGACGCCGACGATCCGGACCTGGGAGCGGCCACCATGGAAGACGCCATCGTGAGGGAAGGCGACGAGGCCGGAGGCGCGGGACTCGGGGCCAGCTTCGAAGACTGGCCGGACGACGACGAGGTCGAAGTCGCCCCGCACCGCCAGCCGGCGCCTGATCATCAAGGCGCGGGCTCGTCCGCCGTGCCGGCTGCCCGTGGCGGCGCGCAGAAGCGCCGGGCCGCATCGACCTTCTTCGGCAGCCGGCCGAAGAAATCCAAGGCTTCCATGGCGGCGACCAAGCGGGATGAGGCGGCCGTGAAGGCGGCCCGCTTCCACAAGGTGGTGAAGCAGCCGCAGGCGGTCTCTGCGTAAGTCGTTGAATGTCTTGCGTATATTATTTTTTGTCTTTTTCGTCCGAAGCTCTTCTAAACCTTTCTTTTCTTGCCGGACAGGGCGCCGCTTTCTCTCGAGCGAGGTCCTGGCGGCTCCGTAGTCGGGCCGACTGGAGGGTCCTCAAGCTCCCGCCGCGTGGACCCCTGCGCCGACCTTAGGGAGGCCACGAAGCGGAACGCGCGGGAGGCGCGGGAGGAGCGGGAGGCGGCGGAGCGAAGGACTGCCCAGGCGACGAAGGAGCAGGCCGACGCGGCGGCCAAGGCCCGGGCGAAAGCGGCAGCCGCGGAGACGGAGGCGGAGGCCTCGCACAACCGGCCTTCGCTGCTTGTTGTTCCCCTCCGCGCCGTGGCCCCCAACATTCCCGTGCCCCCGCCGGAGGAGGTCGACCAAGGCCCGCCGGTGATGGAGGGGCGGGAGGACCACGTGATCCTCGTGAAGGGGGCGTCGCAGACGGCGCCGACTGGAGCGGGCCAAAGCGACCAATCAGCTGCGGCGCGAGAGCAGCCGTCCAGGGGCGAGCCAGAAGCAGGGGCCGGCCTCGAGGTGCAGCCGGCATTGCACCGGCGCGCAGGGGGTGGCGCCTCCGCGTCGGAACCGCACCGAGCAGCGGGCGCCAGCCAGACGGCGGAGGCCCTGGAGGCGGCCCGCGCCAGCACATCCGAGTGGACTCCCAGCGGGGTGACGGGCGAGCTGAACGCGGCGGCCCAGGAGGTCCGGAACCGGCTTCAAGCTCAGGCCGCCTCGCTGCAGCGATACACTCAAGAGTTTCTCTCGACGCGGGCCGTCATCCGGGTGAGTCTTCTGGCCTTGGTTATTTTGTTCTTTTGGTTTCTTCCGTGGGGGCGCGTCAGCGCACCCACTGGGTGTAGTCCCCGAGTTCCGAGCCGGCTACTGCGCAGGCGGCTTAGAACTTACTAGGTTCTGACAACTTAACTTATCCTTGCTTCCTGTATAATCTTTCAGGAGTATCACAACCTCCGTGCAGCCGCCTTTAACTCCCAGGCTCAGAAGCTGGGCAGGAGAACCAAGGACCTGACCAGCAGCCGGAGTGCGTATTTGTTTCGTTCATCTCCTGTGAGGGCGCGTCAGCGCACCCACTGGGTGTAGTCCCCGAGATTCAGGCCGACTGCTGAGCAGCCGGGTCGGATATTCCTTGACGACTTCACCTTATTAATTTCCTTTGTCTTCATGCTTGCAGGAGCCAATGCTGACTTGAGGGAGCAGCTCAGCGGGGCCCAGGCCGCCCTTCGCACCAAGGAAGCCGAGTACAGTGCCTTGGTCCTGGAGCGTGACCGCCTGGTCAAGAAGTTGGCCGACCAGGAGGAGAGCCATAAGGAGGCCCTGAAGAAGGCGCGGGACAACGAGGACGCCTTGAAGGCCGAGTTCGAGACCAAAGCGGCGGGCTGGGCTGAAGCGAAGCAGGCGCTGAGCGAGGGCTTCAACCGTATCTAGGATCTGATCGACGGTAAGCCGCCTTCTTCACTCCCTGCTTGCCCTTTGATCCCTGATTTGTGTTCTGACTTGTGCTGCTTTTTGTTCTCTGTGCAGACTACTTTCTCGGCTACTCCGTCTTCGCCACCCAATCCATCGAGGCCCATCGCGAGGCACGCCGGCAGGCGGCGGCTGAAATCGCGTCGGACGCAAGCCGGACGCTTGAGGAGCAGCTCTTGGCGATCCAAGCCCGGCTGCAGCCGGCTCACCGTATGCTCCACCGCCTCCAGCGCGCCGGGGCGCAGGTGTTGGCCGCCCTCTAGCCAAGCGAGACGATTCCCGGCACCCCGAATCGGACTGCCGACTGGCTGGAGGTGGCGGTTGGCCGCTTCGAGGCCTGGAAGGCGTCGGCAGCCCGGCTTGGAGCTGGGCGGGCGCTGGAGTTCGTCCGAGCCTGGTATCCGGGGCTGAACCTGGACCAGCTGCGCACCTGGCGGCTGGAGGCCGACGAAGAGTTGGAGGAGGTGCGGCCGGCTATCGCTCAGCGTGCTTCGACGATCGCCGAGTGTACTGACATCAGCGTCTTCGCTCCTGAGATCAATGACGACGGTGTTGCCCAGCCGGAGGTGTGGTTCGGGCTGGACCTAGCAGCGGGTGAAGACTCGGCAGAGGAGATCGCCTCCAGCGATGAAGGCGAAGACGACGAAGGAGAGGAAGGCGAAGACGTTGAGCCGACTGGTGAAGCGGGCAGCCAGCCTCAGCCTGATCGTGCCTCCGGCAACAAGGCGCGTGCTAGCGCGCCCTCTGCGGGAGGCGGTGATCATGCCGAGGTTCGCTAGCCGGCCACTCCTCCAGCCGACACTGCCGTCTCCACCAACCTGCCCGACTCGCCAGTCGCTCCCTTGGCCTAGTCTGCCGTCCTTGTTTTTTCCTGCTTGTTACCTTCTGAACAACTTTATTAAACTTGCGCAGTTCCACCCACTGGGGGTGTATTCGAACTATGTTGAATGCTGGCCGTTTGAAGGTCTTTTATGTAAATATTATTGTGTGTTTGGTTTCCATTCATGTATGCTTTTTATCCTTAGGCTGTTTCCTTTGCCGCCTTCCCCTTCTGGGAAGGCAAGTACTCGAGCTTTCTTAGATTGGAGCGAGGTGAATGGAAGCCGGCCGGCCGGCTACTCTGGTAGCCGGTCGGCGGTGGGAGAAAAACCAGATTTTGTTATATTAGTCCGTTAGTCCCTAGCCGTTTTTCGTGTGGGCACCCGTTCCTGCCTTTAACTCTTGCCAGCCGGACAGCCGGTTCTTCGAACTGCGACTTTTGGCAAGAGAAGGCTTGGGAGCCGGCACACTACTTGTCTGACTACGGGTAGGACTTCTAATATAACTCCAGGCAGCCAGTCCCCGGGCCGACTAGTCGAACCCGGTGCCGGACGGAAAAAGTGAATGCAATGACAAGGCCATAAGCATGATACTTTTCATTCATAGATAAAAGATGGCAGTCCCCGAGCTCTCCTCGGGGGGCCTATTGTCTCGTACTTAGTACAAAAGTTAGCGTGATACATACTGCATTTCAACTGTAGAACCTTCGGAGGAGGTTGGCGTTCCATGGTCGTTCTGACTCCTTGCCGGAGTCGTCTCTCTTTCGTGCCTTCGGCTTCTGCGCGTCGATCAGGTAGTAGGAGTCATTGCCTAAGGCTCTGCTGATGACGAAGGGGCCCTCCCAAGGGGCCGAGAGCTTGTGCTGGCCGGCTGTTCGCTGGATCAGCCGGAGCACAAGATCCCCCTCTTGGAAGGATCTTGGCTTGACCTTCCGGCTGTGGTAGCGGCGCAGGCCCTGCTGATAGATAGCGGACCGGCTAAGGGCTAACAGCCGGCCTTCTTCCAGCAGGTCGACGCCGTCTTCTCGTGCTTCCTTGGCCTCGGCTTCCGTGTAGATGGTCACCCGAGGCGAGTCGAACTCCATGTCAGTTAGGATGACCGCCTCGGCACCATATACGAGGAAGAAAGGAGTGAAGCCGGTTGACTTGTTTGGTGTAGTGCACAGACTCCAGAGGACAGCCGGCAGCTCATCGAGCCAACAGCCGGCTGAACGCTCCAGTGGTACGATCAGTCGGGGCTTGATGCCGGAAAGGATGAGGCCATTGGCTCGCTCGACCTGGCCGTTTGACTGCGGGTGGGCAACGGACGCTAGGTCCAACCGGATGCCTTGGTGAAATTCGTTCCATTGTCGGTGATGATGCTATGTGGTACGCCGTACCGAGTTGTTATATCTGCGATAAATGTCACGGCAGTCAGCCCATTCAGCTTCTTGATCGACTTTGCCTCAATCCATTTGGTGAATTTGTCCACGGCGACAAGCAGATGTGTCATGCCGCCGCGCGCCGTTTTGAATGGGCCCACCATGTCTAGTCCCCAAACGGCGAAGGGCCAAGTGAGGGGAATGGTCTTGAGTGTTGAAGCCGGCATGTGTTGTTTGGAGCTGAAGAGTTGGCACCCTTTGCAATGTTTAACTAACTCCTTGGCGTCATCCAAAGCAGTCGGCCAAAAGAAACCATGGCGGAAGGCTTTGGCGACGAGTGATCTTGAGGCCGCATGGTGGCCGCATTCTCCTTGGTGGATGTCTCTGAGGATTGCAATGCCCTTCTCTTGCTCGATGCATCGCTGGAGGACCCCAGTGACACTGCGCTTGACGAGTTCTCTGTTGACGATTGTGTATGCTCCGGCTCGGCGTTGGACTTGTCTTGCCTCTACTTCGTCAGCCGGCAGATCTTGGTTTATTAGGAAGTTGAGGATGGATTGAGCCCATGATGGAGCTGCGACCTCTTCTATTGCCAAAACGGCTACTGCGACCAGGGCAGGCGGGCTAGGCGGTGAAATGCTTGAGTCGGCCGCCGCCTGCTGTGTTGGTGTAGTATCCGGGCCGACTACCGTAGTCCCCGAGCCAGGTGTGGCAGTCCCCAGGTCGGGCGTAACTACGGAAGTCCTCGAGCCGCCTGCTGATGCCCCCTGGCTGACTATCAAAGTCCCCGGGTCGCCTGCTTGGTTCTTCGAGCCAGACTCGGCCGCGTCGGGGTCAGGCGGCACGAAGATGAAATCGGACTCTGGAGACGGCTTGATAGACGGCTTGAGGAGGCGTTGTAGAGAGACACTGGTTGGTATTGCTTGCCGAGTGGAGCCTATTCGAGCCAGGGCATCAGCTGGCTCATTGTCGGCTCGTGGTACGTGGAGAAACTCACATCCTTCAAAATACCCACTGATCTGCTGAACGAGGAAGCGGTAGCTTGCCATATTTGCGTCCTTGGCATCCCAGTCGCCGGATGATTGCTGGACCACCAAGTCCAAGTCGCCATAACATAGGATCCGGCGAATGCCGAGTTCTTTGGCAAGCCGGAGCCCGTGTATGAGCGCCTCGTACTCGGCCACGTTGTTGGAGGCGGCAAAGTGAATTTGCAGCGTGTATCTGAGCTTGTCCCCTTTGGGAAAGGTGAGGATGACGCCGGCTCCCAAGCCGGTGAGCATCTTGGACCCATTGAAATGCATGCGCCAATGAGTGGAGTCGGGAGCCGGCGGTAGGTACCGGGTCTCGGCCCAGTCGACGAGGAAGTCGGCCAATGCTTGGGACTTGATGGCGGTGCGAGGCTGGTAGAAGATCGTGTAGGGGGCCAGCTCGATGGCCCATTTCGCCACCCGGCCGGATGCATCCCGGCTGCCTATGATCTCGGCCAGCGGGGCGGTGCATATAACCGTGATGGGATGCTCTTGGAAGTAGGGCTTCAGCTTCTTGGCGGCGAAGTAAACGCCGTAGCACATCTTCTGGTAGTGCGGGTAGTTCTGCTTCGAGGTAGATAGCACCTCGCTCAAATAGTACACCGGCCTCTGGACCGGCTGGGCTCGGCCTTCTTCTGGGCGCTGGACTACGATGACGGTGCTGACCACCCAGCTGGTTGCGGCGATGTAGAGGAGCATGGGCTCTTTCTCAGTCGGCGCCGCCAGGACAGGCGGCGTGGTGAGCATCTTCTTCAGCTCGTGAAAAGCTTGGTCGGCTTGGTCATTCCACTCGAAGTGGTTGGTCTTCTTCATGAGGCGGTAGAGGGGAAGAGCTTTCTCTCCGAGCCGGCTGATGAAGCGGTTCAGGGAGGCCAAGCATCCAGTAAACTTCTAGACATCTCGAAGTTTGGTGGGAATCGCCATTCTCTCAATGGCCTTGATCTTTACTGGGTTGCATTCGATGCCGCGTTCGGAGACCAGGAAGCCTAGGAGCTGGCCGGCTGGCACTCCGAACACGCATTTCTCGGGGTTAAGCTTGATTTGGAACCGGTGTAGGTTCTCAAATGTTTCCTTGAGGTCTTCCAGCAAGGTGCCGCGCTTCTCCGTCTTCACCACAATGTCGTCTACGTAGACGTGGGCATTTCTGCCGAGTTGCTTGAGGAGGCACTTCTGCATGCAATGCTGAAAAGTGGCACCGGCATTTCTCAAGCCGACTGTCATAGTTAGGTAGCAGAAGGCTCCGAATGGCGTGATGAAGGCGGTCTTCAGGCGGTCTGCCGGGTCTAACTTTATCTGGTGATACCCTAAGTAAGCATCCAAGAAACTCAACAGCTCGCATCCGGCCATGGAGTCTATCACTTGGTCAATCCTTGGCAGGGCAAAGGGATCTTTGGGGCAGGCCTTGTTGAGGCTCGTGTAGTCTATACACATGCGCCACTTGTTGTTCTTCTTTAGCACGAGGACCGGGTTAGCGAGCCACTCTGGAAAGAAAACTTCCATAATAAAGCCGGCTGCCAGAAGCCGGGCTATCTCCTCTCCCACAATCCTGTGTTTCTCCTCCGATAGTCGGCGGAGGGGTTGTTTGACCGGCTTTGCGTCTTCTCGGACGTATAGTTTGTGCTCGGCGAATTCCTTCAGAACACCCGGCATGTCCTTGGGGACCATGCAAAGATGTCCCGATTCTCACGGAGGAAATTGGCGAGCTCGCCTTCCTATTTGCTGTTTAGGTTTGCCCCGATGACGGCAAACCTCTCTGGGTGCTCGGGGTCAAGAGGTATCTTCTTCGTCTCCTTGGCCGGCTGGAAAGATCCTTGAGCATCATGCTCCTTGGGATCGGGGGACAAGGCCAACTGCTTGCCGGCCATGGCCACGACTCGGTCCATCATCTTCTTTTCTTCGGCAATCACAAGGGACTCGGCCAGCCGGCTGCTGGCTGCTGCGCACTCAGAGGACTTCTTGTAATCACTGGCTACGGTGATGACGCCTTTGGTGCTTGGTATCTTCATCTTGAGGTATGCATAGTGAGGAACTGCCATGAACCTGGCCAAGGCAGGTCAGCCAAGCAATGCATGGTAGGGCTCTCCAAGTCCACCACTTCAAACCAGATCGCCTCCCGGCGAAAATGCTCCTTGTCCCCAAAAAGTACATCAATCTTGATCTTGCCAATGGGGGCGCAGGACAAGCCGGGTATGATGCCATGGAACACAGTCCGAGTAGGCATGAGTTGCTTCGTCTTGTCATTCAGCTTCTCCATGGTGCCACGGTACAGGATGTTGATGCTGCTCCCGCCATCTATCAGCACGCGGGAGAAACGGGCAGCGCGTCTATCCGTTGCAAGGGTGGCATCCAAAACCAGCACATAAGAGCCGGGAGAGCTGGGTGGTCGGTCCGGCTCCAGCTGATAGGTTTTTCTGACCAGTGCATGTGCTCGGCGGGGTTGGCAGCAACCATGCTGACTTCTTGGTGCTCTCGGCGTTCGTTGCGCCGGTCTTTGGGCTGGCTCGTAAAGATGACATAGGCGGCATGCTCATCGGGGAACTCATCGTGCACGGCTCCGACTGTGGGCCGAGCGGCCGGCGGCTGCGGAGCCGGAGGCGGCGGACCGGCAGGCGGAGGCGGTGCAAACCCTTCGCCTTTAGAGATTCGGGTGAGCCAGTGGCACTTCCGGGTCATGTAGTTGGACGGCTTCGCGCCACTGTGGAACTTGCACGGGGCGTCGAGAGTCTGTTCGTAGGAGAAGGCCGGCTGCCAAGCCGGCTTGCCGCCCCTCTGCTTCTTGGGTGCGGGCCGCGCTTCGGGCTGCTCGTCTTCGACTGTGGCCACCTACCGACTGGTGGAGGGCGGCACGGGGCCCTTGCGCTTGTGGTCGTTCTGGTGTGGGCGTCGGCTGGAGTCCCCAGCCGGCGTCTTGGGTGCCGAGTTGAGTACCTTTCCGGACGTGTCTACCCGGAGTTCAGTCTTCATCGAGGAGTCGGCGGTGGCGTACTTGTCCACTATGACCAAAAGCTCGTCGAGGGTAGTCGGCTCGTCGCAGAGGAGCTTGTGCTTGAGGAGGGTGCCTTCTTGGCACCCGGCAGTGAAGTATTCTATGGCTTGCACCTCGTGCACCCCTTCGCAAGAGTTGCGGAGCTCGGCCCAACGCGTGAGGTAGTCGCGAGTGGACTCGGCGGGGCCTTGTACGCACAAGGAGAGCTGTCTGGGCTTGGGAGCCCGCTTGTAGGTGCTGGTGAAGTTGCGGACGAAGGCTTCTATGAAGTCTAGCCAGCTGTTGATGCTGTATGGCTTGAGGCTGTTGAGCCAGGTCCGCACCGTTCCCTGCAGCATGAGGGGCACGTACTTCACGGCAACGCGCCTGTTGCCGCTGGCTATGCTAACCGCCATGGAGTAGTCGATCAACCAATTTTCCGGCTTCACGGAGCCGTTGTACTTGGGCGTGTCTCTTGGGAGCAAGAACCCTTTGAGGAAGGGCTCGTCGCGGATGCGGGGGCCGAAGCAAGGCGGGCCGACATTGTCTTCTTCTTCTAGCACCAGGGATCGTGCCAGGCGGTCGATCCGATGGCGGGCGTCGTTCTCGCCGACTCCTTCGCGGTGACCTAGCCGGCCGCTGAGAGTCGGATGAGCAACAGGCGGCGGGGTGGGATATCTCTCCCCACGGGGCCGGGGCGGAGGCGGGTTGCCCCGCCACTCCACGGCCCGAGGGTGGCCTTCTGTGTCTCGCTCGATGGAGATTCGGGTTTTGCCCATAGTCGGCGTCCGGGACGTCGCGCCGTGATCTCGGCGTGGGGGAGGGCTTTCCGCGCGGGCGTCGGCTTCGTGTCGCCGCGCGGCCGCATCGATCAGCTGCTGGATGCGTCGGGTCATGTGGGGGAGTTCTTCGCCCCCCAGCCCATCCAGCTCGTCTACGGCCGCCTGGGCGGCGCGCAGGTTCTCGAGCGGAGTGGCGTAGACTGGGCGGTCGACTCCTAGCGTATCGGCGACGACAGCGCCGCGCTGTCTGACAACGCCGGCCCGGCTGGGCCCGCCTGGGGGCGGCGTGCCAAAGGCGGCGCGGTCGGCCTCGCGTCGGTGGGCCTCAGCGAGGCGTCTCATGGAAACCAACTTCCGGCCCTCCGCGAGGAGGGCAAGGCGGCGAGCTTCCGGTGCTTCAGCGTCGGCATCGGCCGGGAGGGGGATGGACAAGTCGTGGACCGCCGCATGCGGGGCGTCGTGGGCGCTTTCGTCGGAAGTGCCGCCATGGCCGATGACCATCACCTCGGTGGTGACAGCGTCGTAGCCATCGGCCCGGGGAAGCAGGTCGTTGTAGATCGCGACATCGATGGGGAAAGTGTCGAGTGAGGCTGTGTCGGAGTCGACAGGCATCGGATCGGTGGAGCCAACCGACTCCAAGTCCACGACAGGCTCGCCGGAGACGTGGAGCTGGCCGAGGAGGTTGACGAGGTGGTCGGTGCCCGCGTCGGAGGCGAGCTCGTCGGAGATGAGGGTCTTGTCAAGGAGATCGGCGAGGCTGCTCGTCGCACAGATGTTGGTGACGCCTTGTAGCGCGTCGTGGCAAGCGCCATCGAGCGTGCCGGGCTGGCTACGCTCGCGGGGGAGGAAGAGGGTTCCCGTCCAGAACAGGTCTCCGGACGACGGTGCACCTGGCCCCATGGTGGGCGCCAAATGTCGGGTGGTAGGTGCGACATATGCCAACGGGTGGCTTATCATTGTGAGAGCCAATAAGACGTCGCCGGTGCCTAGAAACGGGATGAGGCGAAGACATGCACGCCGGCGAATCTTACCCAGCTTTGGGGCTCTCCGTGGAGATAACACCCCTACTGCTGCTCTGCAGGGTCTCTGCATGATCACTAGATGAATAAGTAGCTACACGATGCTCCTTGAGCTGTTTGGCGAGAGGAGGAAGAAGGGCAAGGCTCGCTCTCTTCTCCCTACGTGGTGTCTAAAACTAGCAGGGATCGATCTCTCTTTGCATGGATGCCCCGGGGGGTTTATATAGGCCTACCCCCCCGGGGCACAATGGTAATCCGGCTGGGCATAGGGCCCAGCCGTCTGTGTCTACGCTCTCCGGCTTCTGCGCCGGCTGCTGGGGCCCGCCGGCTTGTGGGTCCCACCGGCTGCCGGCTCCTTGGTCGACAGGCAGGCCCCACTGTCCAGGGCCTAGTCGGCGGCTGGTTACTGTTGCTTAATCTTGGTGACGAGGGCTTCGCCGAGGTGGGCATGGCTACAGTGCCGCCGCCCGGCGGGCGATCGCTGTAGCCTCACCGCGTCTTGTCTCCTTAATGGGGCGTCTTCTTCGAGGGAGGTGGCAAGCCGGCTGTGGGGAGCCGGCTCTATCTTGAGCCGACTGGGGGAGGCCTGGCCGCCTTCGGGTGTCTCTCTGCCGGAAGGGGCCCACCGCCCGCGGGCCGCGCCGGCGGTCCGTCGTGGTTGACATCAGGGTCATCGTGGCAACAGTGCCGCACCGGACGGGTCATGGCCACCCGTACGGCGCACTGTGCCAGGCGTGCTCCGGGATTCGGGGGTGGCAGGCTTCACTGTAGCCACGCCCCGTCACATCGACGTTATGTGAATGCAGACTTCGAGGGTACGATCTTGACCGCTTTATGGGAGCCGGCTTCTTGGAGTCGGCCCTCTCGCGACCGGCTTCTCAGAGCCGGCCCTCCCGCGGCGTTTCTTCATGAGGGCTAAAGTCGGGCCGCCTTCCGATAGCCGGCCTGGAGACAGCCGGAAAGGGGAAGGCGGCCCTGTGTCTTGGATTCTTGAGGGCCGAATCGGCTCGTAATTTCTTCAGAAGGGCCAGGGGGAGCCGGTTAGGCTACCCATGGTTATTTACTCCGACACCGCTGCCATCTGCTTCTGCCCCGCACCGCCCTGGGGCGGTCGGTCTCCATGACCGCCGTTGGGGGCCGCGCCGCCCGTATTTAGGATTCGTCCGCTAGTCATGTTGATCGGCTGCCCTAAAGAGTCTTTTCCGGATCAATTGGTCCGAGTTTTTCTCTCTCGTCGGTCGTTTGATCGGTGTTCTTTTTTGGTTTTCCGATCTACGATCGGTTTGCGTCGCCCGCCGCCGTTCGTCATCTACAACGCGTGTTTTCTCCATCGACATCTTCATCAGCCACAATGATCGACCGTATCACCACGTTCGAGTCCTCATATTGGGCAGCGCATCAGGTGCGGTCGTGCGGCCGCCGCTCGCACCGTCCGCAGGCCCGTCGATCCGCGCCGCAAGGCCACTCATGCGGCCGAATGTGCATGGGATTACTTGGCCGCGCGCTTGATCCGTTGGTGCACTCACGTGGCCCAGGGCACTTAGGCCTTGTACAATGGAAGGTGCTTAGGAGAGATGCTTAGAGAAATAAATCAGGATTTTCTTAAGCCCCGGTGCTTATTGGTACAGGATAGATGCTTAACTAAGCGTCTCTCGTATAAAAATAGGCACCGGTGCTTCAGGAAAAAAAACCCGGTTTATTTTTCTAAGCAACTCACTAAACATCTCCCATTGTATAGGGTCTTAGCATATCATGCGGGTGCCTACGCTGTTGCATCTCATCGAGTGCTATCCTTGCATGCATGCACGATGTCCGGTGTAGCTTTACAGCACAATGCGTGACGATTCTGCCCCATCCGCCCTGTGATTTGTTGATCTCTTCTGTCGCGTCTTCGGTCTGATCGGCTGTCTGCGCGTAGGTTCGCAGGTCCTATGAAGAACGTCTTTGAGTATATCGCGTCATCATTGTTGAGTATGTATTTTGTACTGTATATATATTGAAGTTGTGGCCCACCTCCTAGTCTTGTACTAGTAGAGTGCCCGTGCATTGCTACGGGCTTATCAAAATAATATCATCTTGTAATCTTCAAATTTATGTCCATGAACATATTATAACCTAATAAAAGGAAGGATGAAAATACCATATTGCAATGTTCAATATCTTTTTTCATTTGTCAATGAGATATAACCAAAATAATCATTCTGTACATGCAAGATAGTAAAAAAAATTACTTCTTAGGAGCATGTGTGCTTTGAGCCTTGAAGAATACATTTGTTCTTGTACTTCACTGCATGAAATGTATTCGGTATATTGGCATATAAGCATGCTTTGCACCTCTCCTTTTGATCTACCCACCTGTTCCATTGTTTGAAGAATAGTATATGGCTATATAGACTCCACTGGAGAGAATACATTATGCAATTCCCCCGTGTCTGTTAAATAATCATGTAAAAGAAAAGAGAATAAAAGTAAAAGTGAGTCTAATGATAGAAATGAGTAAGAAAATGAAAATTTGAAAATAAAGGATCTTAGGGCATCTCCAATGTTGTCCGCTAAAACGGACAAACTATTGTGTGATCATATTTATGTTTTCATAGCATGCAGGTGAACGAATTCGGAATATCAATATAAGCATGGATAAAATGATGAAAGCATATCACGTGAGTAGCGACTGTTATAGCTCTTGTTCTCTTATTTCATCTTATTGCATTTTTATTAGCCTTTGAATACACCAGTGTTTGCAGATAAACCTTTTCTGTGTGATCGGCGGCTACATTAATATTTTGTCAAGAGATGTCTATCTAGGTTTGTTTGCCGAACCATTGCTCGATGCCCAGTACTCAATAAAAAAACTAAATTATCCACTTCGAATTAATCTTTCAAATTGATTAGGAAGTAGAGATAGTATATATTCCCGTGATGGACGCGGAGGAGAAGAAGCCGGAGGAGAAGGTGGGGTTGGCCATGGAGCGAAGGAGAAGAAGCCGGAGCGATGGAGGTGGATGAGGGGGAAAATAGAACTAAAAGACATGTACGCAAGAATTTCTTAGAGGTTGATCATTGCATCGTGACAAGAGCAAACCTTGCCTAGACCGGCAAGATTCAAAGCAACAAGCCATAGATGTTTGGTTCACGCCTGACACTTCCCCTGTTGGTGCCGCCACCTAGCGTCCAGCTTGCTTTCTTCACCTTTACTTTGTTCATGCCACCCCCCAATCCAATCAACAGATGAGTTGATTGCCCATCCATCTTCTAAAAAAAAGTTGATTGCCCATCCGGCCACTTCTCTGTTTCCTGTCAAGCAACCATGGACGGTGTGTTGGAAAAACATCATAGAACATGTAAGCATCACATCACTGGCATAGACCCTACAATTCAAGATTTTAGTCCAAAAATAAAATAGATGTTGTAAGACTACTTTCAAGATAAAACCTCTTAAATTCATCATAAAAAGGATTGATTGACTGGTTTTAGTACTGCACGCGCAACCATGTGTGCATATGATTAAAGCACACGAGAGAAAATATCTCTTTGGACAAAAAACTTATATAGAACATTCCATGGTAGATGACTGATAAAAAGGAACAAACAAACCAATGAACTCCGATCTGATGAGAAGAAATAAACAAACAACCATTTCTAAAATGTAAAAGAAACTAACACTCTCAGTAAAATAAACTAAAAGTTGCTGACAAGCATTACATGTATATAGAACAAAGATTTATTCACTCTAAATTTTACAGAAATTTGGCTCATGTAGGAGGATGCTTTTTAGAACTTATTACTGGCCAACTAAATAACAATGCATTAAATAGCACACCGCCTATATCCGCCTAGATAAATACACATGTGTTGGCACGGAATAACAAAAAAATAGCTTATGCAATTTTGCACTGATCAAACAAATTTGGCATAATTCGGATATGTGTTGAATATGATGTCATGCATATTTTAATATTTAACATTTTGATGCTAAGACAAACAAATCTTCCATTTCTTATACACTATCTGATTACAGATAACAACTACTCCTCTGCAAAGATCGAATGTGAAAAATAATGCACCCTCTAACATGTAAGAAATAACAACACTAAAATCACAATCTGAAGTTGCAAAGACACTTTAGAACAATGACTTGCGTGAAAACCACACACACACATTTACTCCTGACGATCAGGATATGGTAGCACATACCTTTCTCGTCTCCATACACTTCAGAAACTCTGCTCTCGAGGAAAAGTAATTATGCCAATAGCATCCTACGTTTTTTGTACAAATTAGGCAATGGACATGAAGTGAATTTCCACCAAAGAAGGGAAGCACAATGCAATTAATGCCCATAATAAGCAATATATGCTCCCTCTACAACTTAGACAGACTGGAACATATTTTCTACCAAAGACGGGAGGCCCAATCCCATACTCACTATGCAACGCTAAAGGTCATTAGTGTTGACCACAAGAGTTAATAATATTCCATCATGCTAAAGATCATTTAGTTTATAACTGGCAACAGCGATGACAACACCAGTAGCCTTCCCTGTGAACGCCTCCAAAGACGTAACATTTTGTGAAGTGACTCAAGTATCTCGTTAATGAGGCAAACAACAATATTCCTTGCAAGAATTAAATATCAAGTTGCAAAATTTGTATTACCACGTTTGAATACTCAAGGCATATTATGTTACTGACATGGCTAGATAATTACCTAGTTTTCTCAACCTTAGCACAAAAATCAATGTAAGCTCGATCCATACCTACATCTAGCTGAGTATTGTCTAACAGTTCATGATCTACCATTAGAGAGCATATGTGAAACTCCGAACCAACCACGACTTACCTCAAAGCTACCCACACTTTTCCCTTCTCCATACACATAATTGAGGAAGCGACACTACTTCTCATCAGTTTCACCTTAGCCTCCTGTTGTCACTCACCTCCTCACCATTGCCGCTTGCGGCCCTAGGAAGTGGATGTGGTGACCTGTAGCAACCAATAACATAACTTTAGGCCTGCAAGATATTTAGGAGTCAGCCCTTGACTTCTATCCGAATGAAGCACCCACAACACTTCGCCCTTGGCCTCCCTGCCTCGCCCTTGACCATATTTGTCGACTTTTGTCATCCAATGAGGCCCCCTGTCGGTCCGCAGAGCATTCCAAACTATCATTTTCCCGCAAACCAGAACAAATCTGGAGGAGCTGTGTAGCAGTTTGGACCTTTGCATGTCCAACTAAAAAACACCACGTGGTCCCTCTATCTTCCCCCTCCCCCACCCAGACACAACACACACACACCACACGCAGCCACCGGTGAGGCAAGCCATGCCACCACCCGACCTCTCCTCCCTCCGGCTCCCTCTCCCTCGTCTCGCCTATCCCAGCCGCCTTGTCACGCCGTGGTCGGCCTCGGCTCCGACAAGCCCCATGTCGGCCATAAACCGCACGACCAGCTCCGCCTCTAGCCGCCGCTAGCCATGCCTCGTCACAAGCCGCTGCTCTAGTTGCCCTCCAACCACCACCACGCATAGCTTGAACTTCTTGATCATCTAATGGTTGGCATGATACTGGGTCCTAGTGTCATTCCGGCCATGATTTTGTTAAACTAAAACAAGATTGTGTTAATAAAAAAGAACCTTTCAAGGATTCCACAATCTAGAATCGCTGTTATTTAGCAAAAGAAGAGGATGTGTAATCCAAAAGAATAAAATAATACCAACCAACCAGCTAGGACCCTATAAATATAACCTCCTAGGAGGCATGTACTTTCCCACCTTTTCAATGCAATGAAACGCAAAATCGCTTTGCGCTTTCTCGAATTTTTTTAATAATAATACCAACCAATAAATATAACCAGGTCAAAAAAATATAAATAAGGCTGTAAAGAACAAAATAGCTTTAGAGCCGAGTCATGAAAAATTGGCTAACAATCTTTGTCCTCGAGTAGTAAGTTGCAGAAGGTTTATGTCTACTGCGCAAATACAAGGTAAAGGGTGATATCAAAGTTCTTGGAACCACTACATGTGAAAGCTATCAGAGTTAAACACCAAAAGTACCTTATAAAAAGTCACTGTATCCAAGGTTAGCCTTCCTAGAACAAGTATTACTGGATAACCGTATACCATTGACTTAGGACCATGAAGAAGGTTTTTGCGCAAACCTTCTCGAGAGTACACTCATACCAAAACAAGTCGTACTTACACTGCATAGTACCATAGCTCGCGCGCAAACCTCTATCTGTTAAATGTACCAATTCTTTAAAAAAATCCTAGTACTACTATTTTTAGTTTATATAGAATGCACCCTTTATTCTCACTTCACTACTGTACCTTTTGTCGACATATATGCCATATTACATAAAACTTCCTGGACTTTTACCTTAGATATCAGCTGTCGTTAACATTTGCCGAAAAAATACTTCTAAAAAAATACCAATATAGAAACAAGAATTCAGAAGATGCAACATGAATTGAGGGTTCAGGTAGGGGAGTGTGTCTAAGTAAGCGTACACACATACAAGAATAATTTGTGTCTTAGGAGCATATTGTAGTAAGTTAAGCAAATAAGGGCTGGAGAACAATGCTCTAAGAACCAGTATTCAAGATGAGATGCTCCTACAAATAACAAAGGTCAAATGTTGAGTTGTGCATAACCTGGAACATTGGATATTTACTTCCATTGATCCTACATCGTTTGGAAACATCATTTTTTAACATGGAAATACTCAGAATCAGGTCAATGGAGCAATAGGAATAGATGTTGGGGAAAGAAACATGTGTGATCTTTGAATAAGCCAAAACATGTTTGAGATTTGCAGTAGTGATAACATCTATGACTTACTGTCTCCATCATTGTAAGAATAGAACAAAGCAAACCACACATGTAAGGAACAGGGATTAACGCATTGAACTAACTTCCTCATGGAACGGAGGGAGGCGACCATATTCAGCTCATTTCGGAATAAATGATGATCCAAAGTCATCAACGAAGGACCCTGATTCAACATTTGATTTGTCACTAATTATGCTCTACTACTGTAAGTAACACATACAAAGTTTAAAACAAAATCAGAATCACCAATCAGCTAGATGCATAGCTTGAATACTCAAACCAATAAAAGGAGGAGGTGAGCAGTGGACCATTTGAAGCACAAAGAATTAGTGTGCAAGATTGCATACTGGGATTTATAACTGAGCATGCAAATAAAGATAAATAACTCAGAGACTGATACGATAAACAATTGTGAGGTATAGCACCTGTGGGGAAGCCAACAGCCTTCCAGTAAAACTATCTCCACGATGAACAAATCAATTAATTATGCACATGAATAGCGGTTGACAAAGATGCTTCCCATAACCAAACCGACTGCAAAGAGAATGTGATAATAAGCCCCTGTATGTGCCAGACTGCTTTCATCTTCTTGCATTTGAGAAAATTGTGCCCCCATCTTCATCTAACCGAGAGAACATGGAGCTTGGATGGGTTCAGTTACCTTCATCAGATGACAGGTTTGGATGGCACGCTACACTGGCCATCCACTATGGGCTGCAAGCTTACTGTCTCCATCATGCTCCTGATCTTGCCCTCGCGGAGAGCTTCTTCTCATCCAAATGTAAGCAGCCACCAAATTATAGAACAAAAATTCCAAGTAAGAATGGAAGTATAGAACAAAGCTAACCACACATGTAAGGAACAGGGATTAACGCATTGAACTAACTTCCTCATGGAACGGAGGGAGGCAACCATATTCAGCTCATTTCGGAATAAATGATGATCCAAAGTCATCAACAAAGGACCCTGATTCAACATTTGATTTGTCACTAATTATGCACTGCTACTGTAAGTAACACATGCAAAGTTTAAAACAAAATCCGAATCACCAATCAGCTAGATGCATAGCTTGAATACTCAAACCAATAAAAGGAGGAGGTGAGCATTGGACCATTTGAAGCACAAAGAAGTTGTGTGCAATTTTGCATACTGGGATTTACAACTGAGCATGCAATAGTGAGAATACACTAACCGATTAGTCATGTAGACTGAGCACAATATCTTCAGGCTTCACGCCCAACAACTCACAAGCCTCTAAGAACATTGTTGGACTTGAGTTTCTGCTGCAACCTGTTAGTAGAGAAAGCAGAGAACAAATTTTAATGGTGAAGATTAATAGGAAAACTGTAGGTAGAACTTGCATACAAAGTTAACAGGCTACATGGTCAAGGTTCAGTCAACAGGCTTAGGTAAGGCGGCTCCTCTGTAAATGGGTGCCCACATCAGCAGGTATAGCAACTACATTAAACCAGTGGTCACAATTCAGGGCCTCTAAAAGTTTCTGCTACAACTTGTTAGTAAAAAATAATGTGTTCATTAAACATCATTGTCCCTGTAAAAATCAAGGGTGTACTGGCACTGATAGATAGCTAAAATGAACCACAAAAAATCAAGGTTGTAGTGTTACCAATGGATAGCTAAAATGAACCACAAAAAACTTTAATCTAACCTTGTTCAATCGGGTGTATCTCCTTGAACCCTGAACAGCTCCGCATGAGTAACTCCGCTCCTTCATCTTGAAAGATAAAATGCCAGTAAAACATGACTGATATATATTCAGCTGAAAGAAACTAAAACACATTCATAAGCCTACTATATGGCAAATTCGATCGAACCAAGTTGGGCATATATGAAATAAATTAGGTTGGATCAGTAATCGCCCCCTACAAAGAGAAGCAACTGATCTACTAATACATGGAAGATCATACAATCTTGCACAAAATCAACAAATCAGACTCTTTTCTTTCACCAAACGTGAAACATTGAGTGTACCCTGCATATAGAACAAGACCAAGATCAATAGATGCCTGTAAAATGGAGACCACCAAATCTGATTCAAACACAAAAGAAAAAAGAAGAGCTTATGTTATCCGCATCGAGGGATCCTTTGGCGCGGTCGAGCTCCGCATCCTTCGCACGAAGCTCCGCCTCCAGCTTGCGCGCCGTGATCTGGTACGTCTTGAGCAGATGCTGCTGCTCCTCAGCATGCGCGGAGAGGGCGGTGTTGCCCGCGGCCGCGGCGTCCCTGGCCGCGCCTGCGGGATCCTTGAGGAACCTCCTCTTGGTCTCGGACAACTTGGTGAGCTCCGCGACCACGGCAGCGTCCGCGGACTGAATGGCCTCCGCATCATAGGGGAACTGCGCGAGCTTCAGCTGCGCGTAGGCCGCCTTGACGGCCGAGACGCCCGCGAACAGATTGGCGAGGAGGGAGTCCGCGGCGGCCGGCGGCGAGGGCTCCTCCTGCTGCGCCCCGGCGGTCTTCTTCTCCGCGGCATTCCGGAAGAACGCGTCGAGGGAATACGGCGCCAAGGGAGGCGGTGGCGTCTCCCCAGGGTGGCGGCGTCTCCCCTCGGCGGCGGCGACGTCTCCCCTCGGACAGCGGCGGTGGTGGCAACGAAAGAGCACCTATCCAGAGGCTGGAGATCGGGGATGGGATCGAGAGGCTGGTTTTTTTGCGGGGTGGGGTGGGGTGGGGTAACGCCCTCGATGCGGCTATATCTTTCACATGTCGAAGCACGACTTAGAGACATAACCGCATTGAAAGCAATGTCGCAAGTTAGGCAATTATCACAACATCTCATGTAATATAGATAATAAAAGGGGAGATACATAGTTGGCTTACGCTCGCCACGTCAATCAAAATACATAAATGGCATTACATCAACCAAACACTCATGGCCCGACTACGGCGCCAAAATGAAAGATAAACCCAACATGCGACACGGTCCCGATCACCCCAACTGGGCACCACTACTGATCATCAGGGAAAGACACATAATAGCGGTGTGAGTCCTCGTCGAACTCCCACTTGAGCTCAAGCGCGTCATCTGAAACGGAGTCATCAGGCCCTGCATCTGGTTTGGAAGTAATCTATGAGCCACAGGGACTCAGCAATTTCGCACCCTCGCGATCAAGACTATTTAAGCTTATAGGTAAGGCAAGGTAATATATGTGGAGCCGCAGCAAGCGACTAGCATATATGGTGGCTAATCTGTTCGCAAAAGAGAGCGAGAAGAGAAGGCAAAGCGCGAACGAATAACTAGAGGACAACATGCGGCAAGCATTACTCCAACACCGTGTTCGCTTCCCGGACTCCGCCGAGAAGAGACCATCACGGTAACTCACACAGTTGATTCATTTTAATTAAGTTAAGGTTCAAGTTATCTACAACCGGATATTAACAAATTCTCATCTGCCCATAACCGTGGGCACGACTTTTGAAAGTTCAAATCCCTGTAGGGGAGTCCCAACTTAGCCCATGACAAGCTCTCACGGTCAACGAAGGAATAGACCTCCTCCCGAGACATTCCGATCAGACTCGGTATCCCGGTTCTACAAGACACTTTGACAAGTTAAAACCAATCCAGCAACACCGCCCGAATGTGCCGACAAATCCCGATAGGAGCTGCACATATCTCGTTCTCAGGGCACACTCAGATTGTCTAAACTTCCGGTAGGCCATCCCAGAGTTGCCCCTGGTGGCCACCGGCGGCTGACGAGGTGGACCAACACTCAGAGGAGCACTGGCCCGGGGGGGGGGTTTAAAATAAGATGACCCTCGGGCTCCGGAAACCCAAGGGAAAAAGAGGCTAGGTGGCAAATGGTAAAACCAAGGTTGGGCATTGCTGGAAAAGCTTTAATCAAGGCGAACTATCAAGGGGTTCCCATTATCACCCAACCGCGTAAGGAACGCAAAAATCCGGGAACATAACATTGATATGACGGAAACTAGGGCGGCAAGAGTGGAACAAAACACTAGGCGAGAGGCCGAGCCTTCCATCCTTTACCAAGTATATAGATGCATTAAGATAACAAGGCAATATAATGATATCCCAACAAGTAAATAATGTTCCAACAAGGAACGGTCTCCAATCTTCACCTGCAACTAGCAACACTATAAGAGGGGCTGAGCAAAGCGGTAACATAGTCAATCAATGGTTTTCTAGGACATGGTGGGTTAGAGGTTTGACATGGTAATTTGGGAGGCATGATAAGCAAGTGGTAGGCATCGTAGCATGGGCATAGCAACATAGCGAGCATCTAGCAAAGCAAAGATAGTAGTGATTTCAAGGGTATGATCATCTTTCCTGCAAAGTTGTCAGAGTTGACTGGATCCTCGAAAACAAACTCAACGGGCTCCTCGTTAGTGAACTCGTCTCCCAGCTCTATCCAAACAAGACAAACAAGCAACAAGGGCACAATCAACCACGTGCAAACTCAAACAACATGATGCAAAGATGGTATGCTATGCGGGATGCGATATGGGATGCATATGCAAGATTTGACAAGGAATGCATGAACTTGGCCTCAACTTGGAAATCCAAGTGTTCCACTGGAAAGGTGAGGTGAAACCGCTTAAAAACGATATAAAGAACACCGGAATCGGAGTTACGGTTTAGAAATGGCAAGCGATTCAAATATGACCACGTTCTGCGATTTACAGCCAGTAGCCAACTAGATGCAACAAGACGAACATGCTACAGCACCCAAACATGGCATCAAAATACATGGCAGGGATCCATTCACGATTCTTAACAAAAGAGGAACACTGAGCTACGGCCAATTCATCCATTAACAGGTTCAAACAAGCATGGCAAAAATGCATTTGGCAAACAGATTTCAGACTTAGTGAAATTAACACTTGTCTGGAATTTCATATCAGATAGCACTCTTTGGAGCATGAAAGCTATATGCTACAGGAGCTGAACATGGCAAAGTAAAGCATGGCATGGAGCTACTCAAAGAGCTTAACAAAAGTCCCTTAGTTACCTTGAGCCAAAAGGGATCAGAAAATACAATTGCAAGCATGTGAACATGGCAAAAACATAATCAGTTCTCAGACTTAGTGAAAAACTGGAGCATGCTGAAACAGATATCAAGTAGGCATGTTTACGAGCTCGATGCACTCACTACAGAGCAAGTCATGAGAAACTAAGCATACACCCATCAACAATACACAAAATACAAGCTAGACATGGCAAGAACAATAACATAGCATGCACGGATCGACTACAACATCCTCGGCAAAATCGCTAACAAGTAGACAATCTGCCCAGATTCACGAAATAGCAAAAGTAGAGCTCGATTGACTCAAGTTAGGGTGCTCCATAATTGCAAACAAAGACATGGATGGATAGAGCACTACAAGATTAACAAAACATCCTTACTGATCATCCTCAAAAGAGGCACGGATCACTAGGAAACGACATGAACATATGGCATATTGAGATAAACAGATCAAGGACTTAGTGGAAATGCTAAGTCCCTGAAATCAGCATTAACAAATGCTCCACTTTGCAAGCTTGTGCTAGTCACCACACACATCACAAAAATACATGGGTTGCACCTTTAGATAGATGGCAAAACATATGACAAAACTCATGAAGAGCTCAGGGGCATATCATGCACCCAATAATCATGGCAAAAATGACAAATATCTAAATGGAGCAGTAGATCTGACAATTATCTTAAATAGTATTCTTCTAACAGCATTTCGGGCATCAAGATGAACTCAAATGAAAATTATGCAGTGAGATGAAATGATGTCCTCTCTGAGGTGAACATTTTTATATGCTATATGCCCAAAACAGAGCTACGGGTGCAAAGTTACGATGCGATGAACAAGGGCATTTGAATCTGGAAAACCAGGGACTTAGAAGAAAATATACCCTCCGGATCTAGGGTTCCTCGCGGGCACGCAAACCAAGGTCACTCCGGCGAGGTCAACTTGCTCCGGCGAGGTCGGCACGTCGGCGGGAAGGTGAAGGAGAGGCGAGGCCGGCCTCTCCCCGGCCAGATCTGACGGCGGGCGGCGGCGGGCGCCCTTGGCGACGGCTCCCGAGGCGCGGGGAAGGCGAGGGGGCGCGGGGCTGCCGGCGACGAGCTCCGGCGAGCTTGCGGCCGGCGTCGATGGCGGGCGGCGGAGGCGACGATCGGGCGCGAGGAAGGCGAGCGCTCTCGGGCGGCGGCGGCTCCGGGCCGGGAGGGCCCCGCCTGGGCCCGGGCGGGCCGGCGCGGCGGCGCGCAGTGGCGAAGTGGGCGCGGGGCGCGGCGAATCGGCGGCTGCCACGTGGCGGCGGACACGGCGGGCGGACACGTCCGTCGGTGGAAGAAGATGTCCGACGGCGGCGGGGAAAGTTAGGGTAGGTTTTGCACCGCGAATTTTTTAGGGGGAGGTGTATATATATAGGCATAGAGGGAGCTAGGAGTGTCCAAATGAGGTGCGGTTTTCGGCCACGCGATCGTGATCGAACGTTCTAGATGATGGAGAGGGTTTTGGTGGGTTTTGGGCCAAATTGGAGGGGTGTTGGGCTGCAACACACACGAGGCCTTCTCGGTCCCTCGGTTAATCGTTGGAGCATCAAATGAAGTCCAAATGGTACGAAACTTGACAGGCGGTCTACCGGTAGTAAACCAAGGCCGCTTGGAAAGTCTCGGTCCAATTTGGAAATGTTTAATCCACACACACGAAAGAAAGGTAGAAATGACCACCGGAGGAGAACGAAGCGCGAGAATGCAAAACGGACAACGGGGAAAATGCTCGAATGCATGAGATGAACACGTATGCAAATGCAATGCACATGATGACATGATATGAGATGCATGACAACGACAACAACACACGGAGACAAAAAAACCCGAACCTGAGAAAATAAAATAACTTAACGCCGGAAACGGCAAGAGTTGGAGTACATATTGGGTAAATCATATCCGGGGTGTTACAACACTCCCCCACTATGAAAGGATCTCGTCCCGAGATCTAGGACTGAAAGAACGCCGGGTATTCAGAACGGAGGTGATCCTCGCGTTCCCAGGTAGCTTCACGGTCGGAATGGTGTGAACACTTGACTTTGAGGAATTTGATTGACTTGTTGCGAGTCTTGCGTTCAGTCTCTTCAAAAATAACAACGGGGTGCTCACGATAAGAAAGATCTTCTTGGAGCTCAATATCCTCGAAGTTAACGGTGCGATCAGGAGTCTTGAAGCACTTTCGAAGCTGAGAGACATGGAACACGTCATGAACATTTGCAAAGTTTGAAGGAAGCTCGAGTTGATAGGCGAGATCGCCTCTCTTGCTGATGATCTTGAAAGGTCCCACGTATCTGGGGGCAAGCTTCCCTTTGATACCGAAGTGACGAGTACCTTTCATTGGAGAGACGCGGAGGTAAACATGATCTCCGATCTCGAAAGCCAGATCACGGTGCTTACTATCATAGTAGCTCTTCTGGCGTGATTGGGCTGCTTTGAGGTTATCTCGAATGACTTTGCACATTTCCTCTGCCTCTGTGATTAAGTCATTTCCCATAAGTTGACGTTCACCGGTTTCAGACCAGTTGAGAGGGGTACGACACTTCTTGCCATACAAAATTTCAAATGGGACCTTGCCCGAACTTGCTTGAAAACTGTTTTTGTAGGAGAATTCAGCATAAGGAAGACAATCCTCCCACTTCATGCCGAAGGAGATCACACAAGCCCTGAGCATATCTTCAAGAATCTGGTTGACACGCTCGACTTGACCGCTAGTTTGAGGATGGAAAGCTGTGCTGAAGCGGATGTTGGTGCCCATGGCCTTCTGGAAAGAATCCCAAAACTTGGAGGTAAAGATGCTGCCACAGTCTGAAGAGATCACTTGTGGAATACCGTGCAGCGAGACGATTCGAGAGGTATAGAGCTCCGCCAATTGAGCTGCAGTGATAGACTCTTTGATAGGCAGAAAGTGAGCCACTTTAGTGAGTTTATCGATGACAACGAATATAGCATCATTGCCACATTTGGACTTTGGAAACCCAGTCACGAAGTCCATTTCAATGTGGTCAAACTTCCATTCTGGAATGGCAAGAGGTTGGAGGAGACCAGCTGGCCTTTGGTGTTCTACCTTCACTCTTCTGCAGACATCACATTCATTCACGAACTGAGCAATCTCGCGCTTCATTCGAGTCCACCAATAAGCCTGCTTTAGGTCCTAATACATCTTCGTGCTCCCAGGGTGGATGGAGAGGAGAGAATTGTGAGCCTCATTCATGATCACTTTACGAAGGTCACCTTTGGGCACAACAATACGATCCTCGAAGAAGAGAGTATCCTTGTCATCAAGGCGGTAGCACTTGTACTTGGGTTGACTCTTGGCAATCCCAATCTTCACCTTTTTCACCATAGCATCAAGAAGCTGGGCTTGGCGAATTTGGTCTTCCAAGGTAGGAGAGACTTGAAGGTTGGCGAGGAAACCTTGAGGAACAACTTGCAGATTAAGTTTGCGGAAAGCTTCACAAAGCTCGGGTTGATAAGGCTTGAGAATAAGACTGTTGCAATAAGCCTTCCTTCTCAATGCGTCAGCAATCACATTGGCCTTGCCTGGAGTATACTCTATACTCGGATTATACTCTTGAATCATTTCGACCCATCGAGTCTGCCTGAGGTTGAGATTAGGCTGAGTGAAGATGTACTTGAGACTCTTGTGGTCAGTGAAGATGTCCACTTTTCTTCCCAATAAGAGATATCTCCAAGTCAAAAGAGCATGCACAACTGCCGCCAACTCGAGATCATGAGTGGGGTAGTTCTTCTCGTTGGGCTTCATCTGGCGAGAGGTATAAGCCACAACTTTCTTCTCTTGCATCAACACTGCGTCGAGACCTTGGAGAGAGGCATCGCAAAAGACCTCGTACGGCTTGGATTCATCAGGCGGAGTCAGAACTGGAGCATTGACCAATTTCTCTTTCAAAGTGTTGAAAGCAATGTCACACTCCGGAGACCAAACGCACTTGACGTGCTTCTGGAGAAGATTTGAGAGAGGCTTCGCGATCTTAGAAAAGTTTTCAATGAATCTTCGACAATAGCTTGCGAGACCGAGGAAGCTACGGAGTTGCTTCACGTTCTGAGGAGGTTCCCAATTCATAATTGCAGACACCTTCTCATGATTCACCGCAATGCCCTTGGCAGAGATGATATGACCAAGATAAAGAACCTCATCGAGCCAAAATTCGCACTTGGAGAACTTGGCATAGAACTTGTGTTCCCTGAGCTTATCGAGTACCAAACGCAAGTGCTTGGCATGATCTTCCTTGTTCTTCGAAAAGACTAGAATGTTGTCGAGATAGACCAAAACAAAGTCATTGGTGTAGGCGTTGAAGATGAAGTTCATCATGCGAGAGAACGTCGGAGGAGCGTTGACGAGGCCAAAAGACATCACAGTGTATTCATATGAACCAAAGCTTGTCCTGAAAGCCATCTTGGGAATATCTTGCTCACCGATTTGAATCTGGTGATAACCCATACGGAGATCAAGCTTGGAGAATACTTGGGCACCTTTGAGTTGTTCGAACAGCTCGTTGATGTTGGGAAGTGGGTATTTGTTCTTGATAGTCTTCTTGTTCAATGGACGGTAATCAACACAAAGTCGGTCCGTTCCATCCTTCTTCTTCACAAAAAGAACACCACAACCCCACAGAGAAGAACTAGGACGGATGAGACCCATTCTCTCTTGAATATCGAGTTGCTTCTTCAGCTCCTTCAACTCTTCAGGTCCGAGCTTGTAAGGACGCTTGCACACAGGTTCCGTGCCAGGCTCAAGATCGATGACGAATTCAACTAGCCGGTGCGGAGGCATTCCTGGAAGCTCTTCTGGAAAGACGTCTTGATATTCGCAAACGACTAGAATCTGCGAGATAGCATCCAGTTCACCCTTCTCATTGAGAGAAAACAGACGGATTGTATTATCCCGAGCGGCAAAGACAATTATATCCTCAGACGAATGAGTCGATTGAATCTGCCTGGCTGCACAATCAAGCTGAGCCTTTTGCTTAGAAAGCCAATCCATCCCGAGAATAAGATCAATATCCGAGTTACCAAGGATCATTGGAGAAGCCAGAAACTTGAAATCACCCATCGAGATAGAAATATCCGGAACCTCGTAGTTAGCGAGCAAACAACTACTCGGAGAGACAACTGCTAACGGTTTATGCATAACTTGAGAATACCACCCATGTTTAGATGCAAAAGGTCTCGAGATGAAACAATGTGATGCAACAGTATCAAAAAGAACTTTTGCAGGAACATCGTTAACAGGAAGGTTACCCATGATGACATCTGATGAGTCCTCTGCCTGAGCTGCATTCACCATGTTAACCTTGGCGTACTTGGGGTTATGCTTGACCACAGCTGTACTTGCCGATCTCATAGGAGGAGGAGGGAGACGCCTCTGATTGAAGCATTTGTTGGCATAGTGACCCTTCTGTTGGCACTTGTTGCACGTGACCTCTGAAAGCGGACGGTGATACGAAGCACTCGATCTTGGAGCTTGAGACGAAGTCTTGTTCTGAAAGCCAGGGTTGGGTGGGTGGGAAGATCCACTGCCACCTTTGCTCTTCTGCTGATACGGCTGACGGAACGGAGGAGGAGGAAGCCAATACTTCTATTGCTTGGCCACTTGAGTAGAGGAAGAAGGAGTAGCATCTTTGACTCGCTTCTTGGAAGCATCACACCTCAGTTGAGCGGCCTCTGGCTTTAATGCCATGTTGTAGAACTCATCGTACCTCAAGGGCTCAAAGAGAACAAAAGCTAGCTGAATTTCTTCTCTGAGACCACCCCTGAACTGGTATATCATGCTCTTCTCGTCGGGGACGTCCTGCTTAGCAAAGCAGGCGAGCTTCTGAAACAACTTGTTGTAGTCATAGACAGACAAAGAGCCTTGCTTCAGGTTGCGTAATTCCTCAGGTTTGCTTTCAACCACGCTCTGAGGAATATGATGAGCTTTGAAGTCTTGACGGAATTCATCCCAGGTAATCACACGGCCTCCTCTGGAATCCTTGTACTGCTGGAACCATTCTGCAGCTTGATCTTTGAGTTGGAAGGAAGTGAACTTGACGAAGTCCTCAGGCCTGACGTTACTGCCCTCGAAATGCTTGCACAGATCCACGAGCCAATCGTCAGCATCAGTTGCCTCAACACAATTGCTGAAAGTCTTTGGCCCATTAGCACGGAACTGGTTGAGTGTAGCAAAGTGATTCTGGTTGTTGCCTCGGTTGCCTTGGTTCGCTTGATTGCGCTCTTGAAGAATTTGCATGATCAACTGTGTGTTTGCATAGGTTGCGGCCATCACAGCTTGCCATGCCTCCGGAGGAGGTGGAGGTGGTGGCGGATCTTGATTCTGATTCTGATTGGTGCTCTTAGCGGGAGCCATCCTGAAGAGGGTGACAACCGTTAGCACCTTGACAGATAAAATGAAGCTGAATCAAACGGGTTGAAATTGCAACATAAAGTCTTCACATCCGAACATAAGAACGAATGCATTCCACTTGAAATGGTCACATATCCATAAATTGAGAAGCCACTTCGAATTTAGGTAGAGAAATAAATCAACAAGGTACGGATCAAGAACGAATACTCGGTAAGAAATCCCAATCTCAAACCAATATCCGTGGAAGAAGAACTAGAGCTACAAGAATTCCCACCTATTAAACTCCCGAACCTTTCTGGTTATGCAATCAGGTGTTGGGGATACAGGGGAAGCATAATATCTCACCCAAATCTAGCAAATTCTACATCCAGCTATATCCATCCTTCAACACATAACCGAGAAAAACTTCGGAAACCATCTACCTCAACCTTCGAAAAGCATCTGTTATACAAGTTATGGCGATACTCCCAAACTCCCGCCCCAGTACTGGGTGGCGTCGAGGTTATCTCACCAACGAACTGCATAAAAGAGATTTTCGATGTCGGCGTACTAAACTCAGGTATTCCAGAACTGCAACCATAAAATTGTGATGACAACACCTCGGAGCTCAACTCCCAGGGACACTGCCACAACCCCTAAAGACAGGAGGCACCAAGAACAATGTTCTCGTCACAAAACCATCGGAACGATTCCAAGATACCCGCGTGGTCCTAAAAAAAGTTAGTGAAATTTGAGAAGAGAAGAGTCAAAACTCTACGTCAGGATGCCTTACCAGAGCGATTAGGAGACTGGGGAGTAAAAAGAATTCCTAAACTCTCCGATATATAATTCCTAAATGACTCAAAACATTTTTCTAGACTCAACTCGGCCGCTAATAACGATCAAGCAATGGGGCTCCTAAGGTCGGGGAAG
This sequence comes from Triticum dicoccoides, assembly GCF_002162155.2. Classification (NCBI taxonomy): domain Eukaryota; kingdom Viridiplantae; phylum Streptophyta; class Magnoliopsida; order Poales; family Poaceae; genus Triticum; species Triticum dicoccoides. The sequence continues at coordinate 483,168,671 of NC_041380.1, forward strand.
GCTCTGATTACCAACTTGTAATGCCCTCGATGCGGCTATATCTCCCACGTGTCGAGGCACGACTTAGAGGCATAACCGCATTGAAAGCAATGTCGCAAGTTAGGCAATCATCACAACATCCCATGTAATATAGATAATAAAAGGGGAGATACATAGTTGGCTTACGCTCGCCACGTCAATCAAAGTACATAAATAGCATTACATCAACCAAACACTCATGGCCCGACTACGGCGCCAAAATGAAAGATAAACCCAACATGCGACACGTCCCGATCACCCCAACTGGGCACCACTACTGATCATCGGGGAAAGACACGTAATATCGGCGTGAGTCCTCGTCGAACTCCCACTTGAGCTCAAGCGCGTCATCTGGAACGGAGTCATCAGGCCCTGCATCTGGTTTGGAAGTAATCTATGAGCCACAGGGACTCAGAAATCCCGCACCCTCGCGATCAAGACTATTTAAGCTTATAGGTAAGGCAAGGTAATATATGTGGAGCTACAGCAAGCGACTAGCATATATGGTGGCTAACCTGTTCGCAAAAGAGAGCGAGAAGAGAAGGCAAAGCGTGACCGGATAACTAGAGGACAACATGCGGCAAGCATTACTCCAACACCGTGTTCGCTTCCTGGACTCCGCCGAGAAGAGACCATCACGGTAACTCACACAGTTGATTCATTTTAATTAAGTTAAGGTTCAAGTTATCTACAACCGGACATTAACAAATTCCCATCTGCCCATAACCGTGGGCACGGCTTTCGAAAGTTCAAATCCCTGCAGGGGAGTCCCAACTTAGCCCATGACAAGCTCTCACGGTCAACGAAGGAATAGACCTCCTCCCGAGACATTCCGATCAGACTCGGTATCCCGGTTCTACAAAACACTTTGACAAGTTAAAGCCAATCCAACAACACCGCCTGAATGTGTCGACAAATCCCGATAGGAGCTGCACATATCTCGTTCTCAGGGCACACTCAGATTGTCTAAACTTCCGGTAGGCCAGCCCAGAGTTGCCCTGGTGGCCGCCGACGACTGACGAGGTGGACCAACACTCAGAGGAGCACTGGCCCGGGGGGGTTTAAAATAAGATGACCGTCGGGCTCCGGAAACCCAAGGGAAAAAGAGGCTAGGTGGCAAATGGTAAAACCAAGGTTGGGCATTGCTGGAAAATCTTTAATCAAGGCGAACTATCAAGGGGTTCCCATTATCACCCAACCACGTAAGGAACGCAAAAATTCGGGAACATAACACCGATATGACGGAAACTAGGGCGGCAAGAGTGGAACAAAACACTAGGCGAGAGGCCGAGCCTTCCACCCTTTACCAAGTATATAGATGCATTAAGATAACAAGGCAATATAATGATATCCCAACAAGTAAATAATGTTCCAACAAGGAACGGTCTCCAATCTTCACCTGCAACTAGCAACGCTATAAGAGGGGCTGAGCAAAGCGGTAACATAGTCAATCAACGGTTTGCTAGGACATGGTGGGTTAGAGGTTTGACATGGTAATTTGGGAGGCATGATAAGCAAGTGGTAGGCATCGTAGCATGGGCATAGCAAAAGAGCAAGCATCTAGCAAAGCAAAGATATTAGTGATTTCAAGGGTATGATCATCTTGCCTGCAAAGTTGTCAGCGTTGACTGGATCCTCGAAAGCAAACTCAAAGGGCTCCTCGTTAGCGAACTCTTCTCCCGGCTCTACCCAAACAAGACAAACAAGCAACAAGGGAACAATCAACCACGTGCAAACTCAAACAACATGATGCAAAGATGGTATGCTATGCGGGATGCGATATGGGATGCATATGCAAGATTTGAAAAGGAATGCATGAACCTGGCCTCAACTTGGAAATCCAAGTGTGCCACTGGAAAGGTGAGGTGAAACCGCTTGAAAACGATATAAAGAACGCCGGAATCGGAGTTACGCTTTGGAAATGGCAAGCGATTCAAATATGACCACGTTCTGCGATTTACAGCCAGTAGCCAACTAGATGCAACAATATGAACATGCTACATCACCCAAACATGGCATCAAAATACATGGCAGGGATCCATTCATGATGTTTAACAAAAGAGGAACACTGAGCTACGGCCAATTCATCCATTAACAGGTTCAAACAAGCATGGCAAAAATGCATTTGGCAAACAGATTTCAGACTTAGTGAAATTAACACTTGTCTGGAATTTTAGATTAGATAGCACTCTTTGGAGCATGAAAGCTATATGCTACAGGAGCTGAACATGGCAAAGTAAAGCATGGCATGGAGCTACTCAAAGAGCTTAACAAAAGTCCCTTAGTGAGCTTGAGCCAAAAGGGATCAGAAAATACAGTTGCAAGCATGTGAACATGGCAAAAACATAATCAGTTCTCAGACTTAGTGAAAAACTGGAGCATGCTGAAACAGATATCAAGTAGGCATGTTTACAAGCTCAATGCACTCACTATAGAGCAAGTCATGACAAACTAAGCATACACCCATCAAGAATACAGAAAATACAAGCTAGACACGGCAAGAACAATAACATAGCATGCACGGATCAACTACAACATCCTCGGCAAAATCGCTAACAAGTAGACAATCTGCCCAGATTCACGAAATAGCAAAAGTAGAGCTCGATTGACTCAAGCTAGGGTTCTCCATAATTGCAAACAAAGACATGGATGGATAGATCACTACAAGAATAACAAAACATCCTTACTGATAATCCTCAAAAGAGGCACAGATTACTAGGAAACAACATGAACATATGGCATATTGAGATAAATAGATCAAGGACTTAGTAGAAATGCTAAGTCCCTGAAATCAGCATTAACAAATGCTCCACTTTGCAAGCTTGTGCTAGTCACCACACACATCACAAAAATGCATGGGTTGCACCTCTGGATAGATGGAAAAACATATGACAAAACTCATGAAGAGCTCAGGGGCATATCATGCACCCAATAATCATGGCAAAAATGACAATATCTAAATGGAGCAGCAGATCTGACAATTATCTCAGATAGCATTCTTCTAACAGCATTTCGGGCATCAAGATTAATTCAAATGAAAATGATGCAATGAGATGAAATGATGTCCTCTCCGAGATGAACATTTTGATATGCTATATACCCAAAATGGAGCTACGGGTGCAAAGTTACGATGCGATGAACAAGAGCATTTGAATCTGGAAAACTAGGGACTTAGAAGAAAATATACCCTCCGGATCTAGGGTTCCTCGCGGGCACGCAAACCGAGGTCACTCCGGCGAGGTCAACTTTCTTCGGCGAGGTCAGCACGTCGGCGGGGAGGTGAAGGAGAGGCGAGGCCGGCCTCTCCCCGGCCGGATTTGACGGCGGGCGGCGGCGGGCGCCTTGGCGACGGCTCCCGAGGCGCGGGGAAGGCGAGGGGGCGCGGGGCTACCGGCGACGAGCTCCGGCGAGCTTGCGGCCGGCGTCGATGGTGGGCGGCGGAGGCGGCGATCGGG
>NC_041380.1:483172486-483179721 GCF_002162155.2 Triticum dicoccoides
GGTTGCCACGTGGCGGCGGACACGGCGGGCGGACACGTCCGTCGGTGGAAGAAGATGTCCGGCGGCGGCGGGGAAAGTTAGGGTAGGTTTTGCACCGCGAATTATTGAGGGGGAGGTGTATATATATAGGCATAGAGGGAGTTAGGAGTGTCCAAATAAGGTGCGGTTTTCGGCCACGCGATCGTGATCGAACGCTCTAGATGATGGAGAGGGTTTTGGTGGGTTTTGGGCCAAATTGGAGGGGTGTTGGGCTGCAACACACACGAGGCCTTCTCGGTCCCTCGGTTAACCGTTGGAGCATCAAACGAAGTCCAAATGGTACGAAACTTGACATGCGGTCTACCGGTAGTAAACCAAGGCCGCTTGGCAAGTCTCGGTCCAATCCAGAAATGTTTAATCCCCACACACGAAAGAAAGGTAGAAATGACCACCGGAGGAGAACGAAGCGCCGGAATGCAAAACGGACAACGGGGAAAATGCTCGAATGCATGAGATGAACACGTATGCAAATGCAATGCACATGATGACATGATATGAGATGCATGACAACGACAACAACACACGGAGATAAAAAACCCGAACCCGAGAAAATAAAATAACTTAACGCCGAAAACGGCAAGAGTTGGAGTACATATTGGGTAAATCATATCCGTGGTGTTACAGGTGGGGACGAAAAAAACCAGCGAAAAAAAACCAGATGAAAATGGTGAGACGAAAATAAAACCTGGAACGCGGACAACCAACTGAGACATTAGAAGTAGAGATTAGAAAGTATAGTATAGACTAGGATTTGGTCCTGCTTTGTCTTGTACTCCAAGTTGGTCTTTGTATGTACTCCTATATATATGCCTACAAGGCTAAAGCAATACATCAAACCATTTCACGAATCCTCTCTCCCTTCTAACACGATATCAGCCCAACCGATCAAAACCCTAGCCGCTGCCATCTGCTTCTGCCCCGCGCCGCCCCGAGGCGGTCGGTCTCCATGACCGCCGTTGGGGGCCGCACCGCCCGTATCTAGGATTCGTCCGCCAGTCATATTGATCGGCTGCCCTAGAGAGTCTTTTCCGAATCAATTGGTCCGGGTTTTTCTCTCTCGTCGGTCGTTTGATCGGTGTTCTTTTTTGGTTTTCCAATCTACGATCGGTTTGCGTCGCCCGCCGCCGTTCATCATCTACAACGCATGTTCTCTCCATCGACATCTTCATCAACCACAACGATCGACCGTATCACCACGTTCGAGTCCTCATATTGGGCAGCGCATCAGGTGCGGTCGTGCGGCCGCCGCTCGCACCGTCCGTAGGCCCGTCGATCCGCGCCGCAAGGCCACTCACGCGGCCGCATGTGCGTGGGATTACTTGGCCGCGCGCTTGATCCTTTGGTGCATGCGGGTGCCTACGCTGTTGCATCTCATCGAGTGCTATCCTTGCATGCATGCACGATGTCCGGTGTAGCTTTACAGCACAATGTGTGACGATTCTACCCCATCCGCCCCGTGATTTGTTGATCTCTTCTGTCGCGTCTTCGGTCTGATCGGCTGTCTGCGTGTAGGTTCGCAGGTCCTATGAAGATCGTCTTTGAGTATATCGCGTCATTATTGTTGAATATGTATTTTGTACTGTACGTATATTAAAGTTGTGGCCCACCTTTTAGTCTTGTATTATTGAGGTAGAAGTCTTCCCTTGTATTATATATGCGTGCATTATCACCCAAATCAATCATCATATTGCAAATTATCTGTCTACATGGTATCAGTTTCCTAGGTTTCTCGCTTTCGCCGCCTCCGTCGCTGCCCACGCATCTCCCGCGCCAGCCGCCTCTCCTCCCTCGCCCGATCTCTCGTCTCGCCAGCTCGCCTCGCTGCTAATTCCTGCGCGTCCGAGCCCGCCCGATCGCATCGCCGCTAGCCGCCGCTGCATCGCGCTACACAGCCGCCCTATATCTCCCACCCCACACGCGACCACGCCAAGCCGCTGCTGCCGCGCCTTGTTGGAACTCCCGTTGCTTGCCGTGGATCGATTCCCACGTACACTAGCACATGTACGTACAAGCCACCGTATAGATCAATCTTCTTGCTGCAGCTGCACCCGTCGCTGCGTGCTGCTACATGTCGCTCCGCGCGCCAAGCCCTTGCTTCCGCCTTCCGTTTCCCCGGTCCGCGCCGCTGCTGCCTTGCTACGCTTCTGCACGCGCGTCCTGAAGCCGCTGCTGCCCGTGCGTCCCGCGCCGCTACAGCCGCTCCGCGCCTTTTCCAGCGTGCGCCGCCGCCGCTCCCCATCGCCGCCGCGCAGCGCTTCCTCGCGCGCGCCACCGCCACTGCTGCTGCTCCCCACCATCGCTGCCGCCGCCGCGCAGCGCCTCCCCGCGCGCGCCGCTGCCACCGTCCATGGACTCTCCAGGCTACTTCACCATTTGCGGTGGAACCGCTCTGCCGACCGCACCGATCCAGTCGCGTCCTCCCGCACCCGTCGAGTGTTACTCGTAGTCGCCACCAGCGCCTCCCCGCAGCACCCGCCAGGGGGAGGGGGCCGACGCAACCGGCGTGGAGGCGGTCGCCGCCGCCTGCAGCAGCAGCGGGCCCAGGATGCCGGGGGGGGGGGCGCCGCACTATCAGCAGGCTCTCCCCCCTGACTCAGGTGCTACTGCGCACATGGCAGCTCATCCCGGTAACCTAACCTCCTCCACTCCCGTTCACACACCCACTCGTATCACTGTCGGCAACGGCTCCTCCTTACATATTACTCATATTGGTAGCACTAGTTTTCCCTCCACTTCCACACCCATCATTATGTCTAATGTTCTTGTTTCACCTGATTTAGTCACGAACCTAGTTTCCGTTTGTCGTCTTACTCGTGAGAACCCACTCACTGTTGAATTTGACGGTGTTGGCTTTTCTGTGAAAGACGCCCGTACCTGGATGGTCCTTCACCGATGTGACAGTCCCGATGAGCTCTACCCCATGCACACCGGCGCCTCCACCCCCACACCCGTCGCCCTTGCCGCCGGCATTGACCTTTGGCACGCTCGCTTGGGTCACCCCAACCACACTGTCTTACGTCAAATTCTTAGGAGTTTCTCTTTCTCATGTGATAAGCTCGACGAGCACTCTTGTGAGGCTTGTCGCTTAGGCAAGCACTTTCATCTTCCCTTTAGTGCATCTTCTTCAGTTTCCACTTTTCCGTTTCAATTACTTCATAGTGATGTTTGGACATCTCCCGTTGCGAGTAACACGGGCTATCTTTACTACTTGGTGATTTTAGATGATTACTCTCATTATGTGTGGACTTTTCCCCTTCGTCGTAAATCCGATGCTTTAGCCACACTCACCGTCTTTTATTCCTATGTCACCACCCAGTTCGGTCGCCCCATACTCGCACTCCAAACTGATAACGGAAAAGAGTTTGACAACGTCGCTTTTCGCACACTTCTCGCCTCTCACGGCACCACCTTCCGTCTGACTTGCCCCTACACTTCCCAGCAGAACGGCCGCGCCGAGCGCATTCTCCGCACTCTTAATGACTGCGTTCGCACGTTACTCTTTCACTCTAACGTGCCCGCTCGGTTTTGGCTCGATGCCCTCGCTACCGCCTCTCTCTTAGTTAACATTCGTCCGTGTCGCCCTCGGTGGAACTACGCCCCTCACCACCTTCTCTTCGGCACACCATCGTCCTATGATGGTCTCCGCATCTTCGGGTGTCTCTGTTATCCTAGCACCGCGTCCACCACGCCACACAAACTCGCACCACGATCCGTCCCATGCGTCTTCCTTGGCTACCCTCCTAACACCAAAGGTTACCGGTGCTATGATCCTGTCACTCATCGTGTATACACCTCGAGGCATGTGTACTTTGTCGAGACGGTGTTCCCTTTTTTTCAGGTTCCTCCGGCTTCGGCCCCTTCGATGCCGGCCCCTGCGTCCCCTTCGTGGAGCGATGCGCGGCGGCAGCCCCAGGCGGCCCTCCCGGCATGACGCCCTCTACCGCCACCACCTGGCTTCGTGACTCCCTCCCCCGAGGTCGAGTCCGAGCGGGCCCCTGGGTCCCCATCTCCCTCATACGAGGTTGAGCCTGGCACCGCGCCCGGCCACCCTGCGACGGGCTCGACGTCACCCTCGCCCATCGCCTCTTCCGCCGCCGGCTCGGCCGACGTTGCTACCGCCGCGGCGCCCTCCGCCGCGGCCCCCAACCGCACCAGGTGCCCCCACCGCTGCGGCACCCGTCGGCCCTGCTGCCCCGCCACTTGGCATGACTACCCGTGCCCGAGCAGGAGTGCTTCAGCCCAGCACGCGCTACTCCGCCGACGAGTATGTGTGCACCGCCTCGACATCGACGCCATCACCCGTCCCCACCTCTGCTCGTGCTGCCCTTCGGGATCCCCACTGGCTAGCTGCGATGCAGGAGGAGTTCGATGCCTTACAGCGCAACCGCACGTGGCGTGGACTTCACCGACACCTTCGCCCCGATTGTGAAACCGGGCACGATTCGTGCCGTGCTTCAGCTGGCAGTTTCGCGCGCCTGGCCTGTGCACCAATTGGATGTCTCCAACGCGTTCTTGCATGGCCATCTCGCCGAGCAGGTGTTCTGTGAGCAGCCCACTGGTTTTGTCGACGCCGAGCACCCTGACTTCGTGTGCTTGCTCTCCCGTTCTCTTTACGGGTTGAAGCAGGCGCCTCGGGCTTGGTACCAGCGTATCGCAGCCTTCCTGCAGTCTCTTGGATTTCGGTCCACTCGCTCCGATGCTTCACTCTTCGTGTATCATCAGGGAGTTGACACTGCATATCTGCTGCTCTACGTCGACGACATCATCCTCACGGCGTCCGCCCCCGACCTCCTTCAGCGGCTGACTGCTCGTCTTCGTGATGAGTTCGCCCTCAAGGACTTGGGGCCCCTACACTACTTCCTCGGCATCGAGGTGGTCCGACGGACTAACGACTTCTTTCTACATCAGCAGAAGTACGCCCACGAGCTCCTGGAGCGTGCCGGTATGCTTAATTGCAAGCCGGCGCCCACCCCCGTCGACACGAAGGCGAAGGTCTCTACACTCGAGGGGTCTCTTGCGTCCGATGGAGCGTTTTATCGCTCTATTGTCGGTGCTTTATAGTACCTGACGCTGACTCGCCCCGACCTGCAGTACGCTGTCCAGCAGGTGTGCCTCCATATGCACGCCCCGCGTGACTTTCACTGGACTCTGGTGAAGCGTATTCTCCGTTACATACGCGGCACCATGTCTTTGGGACTCACCCTGACGGCCTCCGCCTCCACCGACCTTGTGGCCTACTCGGATGCCGACTGGGCTGGCTGCCCCGACACGCGACGCTCTACGTCAGGCTACTGCGTCTACCTTGGGCCCTCGTTGAACTCTTGGTCATCGAAGCGGCAGCCCACGGTCTCCCGCTCTAGTGCCGAGGCAGAGTATCATGCCGTGGCTAACGCCATGGCCGAGTGCTCTTGGATACGTCAGCTGCTCCAGGAGTTGCTTTGTGATGTTCACAAGGCCACTCTTGTCTACTGCGATAACGTCAGCGTGGTCTACCTCTCCGCCAACCCGGTGCACCATCGACGGACGAAGCATATTGAGCTCGATATCCACTTCATGCGCGAGCAGGTTGCCCTTGGCCGTGTTCGGGTTCTTCACGTGCCGACGACGCAACAGTTTGCTGATGTGATGACTAAGGGACTGCCTACTCCCGTCTTCGAGGAGTTTCGGTCCAGTCTCTATGTCTCCGGCTACGCTTCGACCGCGCGGGGGGGGGGGTGTTCAGTATGTATTTTGTACTGTACGTATATTGGAGTTGTGGCCCACCTCCTAGTCTTGTATAGTTGAGGTAGAGGCCTTCCCTTGTATTATATATGCGTGCATCATCACCCCAATCAATCATCCTATTGCAAATTATCTATCTACAATCATCGATCAAGCAACGGGCTGCCGATGTGTCGCCCCGTCGGGCCGCAGCGCCGCTGCCACATGGTTTTTCTCTCGTCTGCTCTGACCTGTGTCACCACTGCGCCTGCCCTTCGGGCTGTAGTGCTACGGCCCGCAGTCTCCGGCCGCCCAGAGACCGTTCGCTCCAGGCCGTCCCATGGCTGCACCGATCCTCACGTCGCTGCTACGTCGCCCCGTTGGGCCGTAGCACGCGTGGCACGCGGTCCATGCCGCCGTCCCGAGACCGTTCCCGCGATTGCAATGACCTGAGTTTCGCCGCTGCGACGCCCCTTTGGGCCGTATCGCCGCGGCCCGCGGTCCCCGCCACCGCCCCGAGGTCTTCCCGCCGCCACTGCGTCGCCCCTTCGGGCCATAGAGTCGCGGCCCGCGGTCCACTCCACCGTCACCGCGCGTCGACCTCCCGTGGTATGCACCGCGTCGTCTCCCTTGGCTCAGGAACGCCACTGCCCGCGCCGGTCTTTGTCACGCTGTCAGGGTTCTTCGCCTACTTCAAGCATCGCCGCTGTGCTCCTAACCTAGCCGCCGCTGCCGCCGTCAGGCCGCCGCCGCTGCCGCCGTACTCTTCTTTGGCCGCCTCCGCCGCTACCCCCACAGCCGCTGACGTCGTCCATCCACCTCCTTCGTCTCCGTCCAGCACTAGCCTATCGCTAGTGTCGCGTCATCTACCCCGACCACTTCGTCTACTCCGACAACCGCGGGCGACATCGGCCCCCGTGCCTATTGGCGCCACAACTGTCGTCGAGTCCTTCTCTGCTGGCTTCTCCGACTTCTTCAACATGGCATACAGCTCGTGCAGGTCCCAGTCTATGCATGCCCGGTCCTGGCAACGCCGAAGCGTGCCTTCGTCCACGACGTGTCCCCGAGCCTAGCAAGTCGGGTGCGGCGCTTCGTCAACTTGTTCTTCGTCCGCATATGCATGCCCGGTCCTGGCAACACCGATGCGTGCCTTCGTCCACGACGTGTCCCCGGGCTTGGCACACTCGGCGCGACGCCTCGTCAACACCGTCTTCTCTCTGACGCACCCCTACTTCGACACCACCGCGCCCATGCTAACTCGGCGCCCCCTTGCGCCCGTGGCTCCACGGCGACTTACTCGACACCGGCTACCCCGACTCGACATCGACCACGGCATTCTTCGCCCGGCTACATCGACCACGGATCCACCACCCATGCTCTCAGTTGCATCGACAAACGGCACAAAGGGCTACCGCCTGCTTGAGCAACCTCGTCAGTTTTCACTCCAGCCACGACTCCGCGATGCATCGACCATTACGACTGTGTGTGTGTGGGAG
>NC_041380.1:483179902-483225902 GCF_002162155.2 Triticum dicoccoides
TGCCTTCGGATTCTTCTCTAGTCTCACCATCTGCGTCGCTACCGTTATGACTGTGGGAGGATGTTGAGTATAAGGATTATTAGGAAGTATAGGATAGACTAGGATTTAGTCCTGCCTTGTCTTGTACTTCAAGTTGGTCTTTGTACTCCTATATATATGCCTACAAGGCTCAAGCAATACATCAAACTGTTCCTCCAAATCTCTCTCTCTCTCCCTTCTAACAGATGGTAACAAAGCGAACTAAAGACATGATGTTTAACTAGGTTCGGGCCCTTCGAAGAGGTAAAACCCTACGTACTGCTTCAGATGTATTGATTGTGATGGGGTATAAAGTACAAGATGATCTACCTCGAGATCGTATGTGTATGAATCTGACTTAACTTGACCCTACGGACTAAAACCCCTCAACTTATATATCCATTTTCAATATGTGGTTTTTATTTTCTTCTCACTGTTTAGCTGAAGATTGGGTTTATATGTCCATATCGCAGGACTGGCGGACTTTCACCAGATCAGCTAGGTCCTCGTATGTGACCGAGGACCCGTATGTGGTCACGATCAAGTCGATGAAGACCAAGGAGCCAAAGAGGACCAAGGCAAGCGCCCGGTCATTCGGGACACCATTCCCGAGGTCCTAGCTATGAGCACTCCGAGCAGCAGGAGGAGTCCGGCGAGGCACATTCTTCCCTAGGCGGGAAGAAAGAGCGGGCAGCATCGAGGGACGACGAGGCGTTGGCCTTTCCCCAACTTCTAAGCACCAGTGGAGGAGCAGGGCCTCGCCGACGAGCCAATCTTCGACACCTGCCAAGTTGATCAACTCGGACTCATCCAAGGAGAAGGTCACACAAATAGAGGCTCGTTAGGACAGATGGCCCAGGTCGTTGTATACGTCCACTTGAATGAAGACCTGTCGGCCAAAAATGATTCAAACACGAAATCCGACGACTGAAATTGTTGGGAGTGTGAGAGAGGTCGTTTTACGCTTAGTTTTAGTGTCCTAAATTTCGAAATTTGTTCCTAATTTTCAGAAAAATGTTCTCCGACTAAAAAAATATTCACAATTTTGAAAAATGTTCACAAATTTGTAAAGATTTCATGAATTCAAAAATGTTCGCATAATTGTAAAAGATGTTAATGACTTCAAGAAATGTACACAAATTTAAAGATATTTGCAAAAAAGGAAAAAGGAAAGGAAATAAAAAAGATACGTAAATAGAAAAGGAAAGCCCGAAAGGAAAACAAAAACGGTTCAAGGAAGGTTCTAAAACTTTTCCAAAACTAGTGGGGAATAAACACTAAAATGGACCGGATCAAACTCTTAATCGGCGCAGGAGGGGTACACGTTAGGTCAATCGCGCATTACCTACATGCCAAATAGGGATCACCGACATGAACAAAATGACGGGAGCTCTTATTGGGCGCCTTCTGCGCTAGTTAACTAACATAGCGCTCACGCGCGCCCCTCTATGGGCCGGCCCAATATTGAAAGCAGCGCCATTCGTTCGCTCGGTGGAAAATCGATCCAGTTCGATCGCTCAGTGCTGGTCCACGATCGACTATCAATGGCTTGCTGACCATTGAATTATCATACAAAAGTTCACAAAGAAAAATAGGGATTCAAAAAATCACACAAAAACAAAAAGTTTCACAAACTCAAAAAAGTTCGCAAATTTGAAAAAAAAACTTCTTCCATTTCGAAAAAATATCATCCTATTTGAAAAATTAATCATCAGTCCTTGAAAAAGATAATCGATTTGAAAAAAATTCATCAAATTTGAAAAAATAAAGTTCAGTTAATTTGAAAAAAAGCATTTCTTTTTTTATAAAAATGAAAAACTTTAAAATAGTTCATCGATTTGGGTAAAAAATTCACTAATTTGGAAAAAAGTTCACGAATTTGAATAAATGTTCATGGATTTTGGTGAAAGGGTTCATTTATTTTGAAGAAAAAGTTCATGCATTTTAAAAGAATCCGCAAACTTATTGAAAGGAAGGAAAAAAGCAAGAAAAGGTAAAAAGAAAAATCAAAACTGAACAAGGAAACAAAAGAGAAAAAAAGGAACAATTTCACAACGGATTGGATAGGCGACTGGTTAGTGTGCTTGCCTTCCAACGCGTAGGTAGCGGGCTCGAAGTTGGACGATTCCACCTTTTTTGGTTATTTACAGGATTAAAAGTCGTATATGGGCTGGCCCAGGTAAGAGCACCTTCAGCGCCAGTCAATAAAATGGACGTTTACGGGCAATGAAGGCGTCAAATAGGAAATGCCCAGAATCACCACCGAATGCTCTATATGTTGATAAATTTGATAAACGGATCTGTAGAGTAGCCCGATTAACCACAGGTCTTGGAAAACGTCACAGGGATAGAGGACAATTAGGTCAGGTGGCCAAGGTCGTGGTATACTTCCACTGCAAAGAAGATCTGTCGGCCAAAAATGATTCAAATGCGAAATCCGACAGCTAAAATTGTTGGGCGTATGAGATAGCTTGATGTAGTCTCGGTTTTCCTCTCCTGAATTTAAAAAATTGTTCCCGATTTTCAAAAAAATAGCTGTCAGAATTTCAAAAAAATGTTTGCAAATTTGTAAGAATGCTCATGAATTCATAAAATGTTCACAAATTTACAAAAAAAAATCATCATTTTAAAACATGTTTACAACTTTAAAGATGCCCGCAAAAAAGAAAAGAAAGAAAAAGTAAAAAAGAAACATAAAATAAAAATAACAAGGAAAAGGAAAATTCAGAAGGAAAACAAAAGGCCGGTTCACGGAAGGTTCTAGAACCTTTCCAAAACTGTTGGGGAATAAACGCTAAAAGGGGCTGGCCGAAACTCTCAATTGAGCGCTGGAGGGGTGCGCCTTAGGTCGCTCGCGCGCGCGCGACCTGCAGGCCAAATAGGGATCGCTGACATGAACAAAATCACCATCAGTCGCTATGTATATTCACCGGTTAGATAAATGGGCTTGTAAAGCAGCCCAATCAGCCACAGGTCCTGGAAAAGATCACAAGAATAGAGGCCCACTAGGACAGGTGGCCGAGGTTGTGGTATACTTCCACTTGAATGAAGATCTATCGGCCAAAAATAATCCAATCGCAAAATCCGATGGCTAAAAGGGTTGGGGGCGTGAGAAAGCTCGGTTTTATTGTACTAAGTTTGAAAAGGTCTTCCCAATTTTCAAAAAATGTTCACTGATTTAAAAAAAGTTTGTGAATTCAAAAAAAAGTTCATGAATTCAGAAATTATTTGTGATTTAAAAAAATGTATGCAAATTTTGCAAAAAAATTCACATACTTTGAAGATGTTTGATAAAAAATAAAAAGAAGGAAAAACATAAAATAAAAAAATAGAAAGAAAAACCGGTAAGAAAACAACAAATAGGTTCTCAGAATTCTAGAACCATTCCAAAACTGGTGGGGAATAAGCACTAAAATGGGCTTACCAAATCTCTCGATCGGGCGCTGGAGGGGTGCGTGCAAGGTCGCTCGCGCGTGACCTATGCGCAAAATGGGGATCGCCGACATGAACAAGATTACCATCGATCGTTCTCTATGTTGATCGGTTAGATCAATGGGCTTGCAAATTATCTCAATCAACCATGCCCCTGGTCGCCGTAGGACAGGCGCCCCGGGTCATGATATACTTCCACTAAATGAAGACTTGTGGGCCAAAAAAGTTTCAAGCGCAAAATCCGATGGATGAAATTGTTGGGGGCGTGAGAGAACTCGGTTTATGCTAAGTTTTATGGTCCCATATTTCAAAATTTTGCTTTCCCAATTATCCAAAAATGCTTGCTGATTCAAAAAATGTTCAGGAGTTTCAAAAAATGTTCACAATTGTTAAAAAATATTGGCAAATTTGTGAAAAAGTTCAGGAATTGTGAAAATGTTTATGAATTTCGAAAATGTTCGCAAATTTGAAAAAAATGATTCACAAAATTTAAAGACGTTCACAAAAAAGAAAAAGAAAAAAGCGTAAAACAAATATAAAAAAGGAAAAAAGAAACCAAAAAACCAGAAGGAATACAAAAAATCGATTCAGGGAAGATTCTAAAACCTTTCAAAACTACTGTGGAATAAACGCTAAAATGGGTTGGCCCAAACTCTTGATCATGCGTTCGAGGGGTGTGCGTTAGATCGCTCGCATAGGACCCACACGCCAAATAGGGATCGCCGACAGAATCACCTCCGATCACTCTGTATGTTGACCGGTTAGATTTTTTTGATAAACGTGCTTGCAAAGCATCCCAATCAACCACATGTGTTGGAAAAGGTCACTAGAATAGAGGCCCATTAGGACAGGCAGCCCAGGTCAAGGTATACTTCCACTACGGTGAAGATCCGTCACACAAAAATTATTCCAACGCAAAATGCGATGGCTGAAATTGTTGGTGGCATGAGAGAGCTCGGTTTAGTCTCAGTTTCAGTGTCCTAAATTTTAAAAGTTGATCACAATTTTCACAAAAAAAAATCTCCAATTCAAAAATGTTCATGAGTTTCCCAAAAATTTCACTATCTCAAAAAATATTTGCAAATTTGTAAAAAAGTTCATGAATTCAGACAACGTTCATGATTTTAAAAATGTTCAAATACTTTAATGATGTTCGCAAAAAATAAAGAAAAGAAACATAAAAGAAATCTAAAAAGGAAAAAAATCGGAAGGAAAACAAAAAACCGATCCAAGGGAAGGTTCTAGAACCTTTCCAAAACTGGTGGGGAATAAACACTAAAATGGGCTGGTCAAACTCTCAATCGGGTGTAGAGGGATGCGTGCTAGGTCGCTCACGCGCGACTTATGCGCGAAATACTGACCGCTGACATGAAAAGAATCACCACAGTCGTCTGCATGTTGACCGGTTAGATAAACGGGTTTGCATAGCAGCCCAATTAACCACAGGTCTTCGAAAAGTCACGAGAATAGAGGCCCATTAGGACAGGTGGCCCATGTCATGGTTTTCTTCTACTGGAATGAAGATGTGTGGGCTAAAAATGATTCAAACAGGAAATTGTTTGGTCCGTTAGAGAGCTCGGTTTAGCCTCAGTTTTATTGTCATAAATTTCAAAAAATATTCCTAATTAAAAAAGTGTTCACGAGTTTCAAAAAAAATTCTAAAATCCGTAAAAAGTTCATGAGTTCAGAAAACATTGGTGATTATCATTTGTTTGCAAAATTGTAAAAAAATTCATTAGCTTCAAAGATGTTTGCAAAAAATAAAAAGAAAGAAAAGAAGATAAAAAGTGTAAAATAAAATTAAAAAGGAAAAATGGAAGGGAAAACAAAAAATTAGTTCACGGAAGGTTCTAAACCGTTTTCAAACATGTGGGGAATAAACACTAAAGTGGGCCAGCCCAAAGTCTCAATCGGGCGTTGGAGGGGTGCGCGCTAGGTCAGTCGCACCGACCTACGTGCCAAATAGGGATCACTGACATGAACATAATCACCACTGATCGCTTTAACAAATTGATCAGTTAGATAGATGGGCTTGTAGAGGAGCCCAATCAACCACAGGTTTTGGAGAAGGTCACCAAAATAGGAGCCCATTAGGACATATGGCCCACGTCATGCTATATTTCCACTAGAATGAAGATCTGTCGGCCAAAAATGATTCTGTAAGTGCATCTAGTGCCACCCCTAGTTGGTTTTGGAGTATTGACGGCAAACTTGGTTGAGCGACTAATGTGTTTGTGAGAATTGCAGGATAACACAGGTAGTAGTCCCTCATTGATTCGGTTTACCTACCAGAGATGACCCCTAAAAATGTGTGAAGACATTGAAGACAATGGTGGTCTGTGAAGAGATTCACATTGAAGACTAGGACATTAGAAGACATTGTATGAAGACTATGGAGTGCGAAGACATAGTTGTTTCGTAGTTTTCTTTTCTTCTTTGTTGAGTCATAGGAACCACCGCACTGTTAAGTGGGGTCCAAGTGAACAAAGTTAGAGTGACTGAAGTGATGCTCAACCAAATCCTATGTCTTCGAACGAAGACAATGAGAGCAAATCTTATCCAGAGCTGGATAAGTCAGCTTTACTTGTAGCCCAAGTCAAGCTACCACGTGTGTTTGAAATCTGACCGTTGGACACATGTCAGTTCCTTAGTGACCCAGGGTCATTTCGGACAAATCAGGTCGGGTTGCGTCCTGGCTATAAATAGCCCACCCCCTACACCATAAATTGGTGGCTGCTTAGAGTTTGTGCACGACTTTTGTCGTTTGAGAGCAACCCACCTCGAAGCCTTTGAGGGAGAAATCCTTGCGAGGACAAAGCCCTAAACACCCAGAGCCAAAGAGTGTTAGGCATCACTGAAGTCTTTCTTTCTGCGTGATCTAAAGACAACATCCAAGAGTCATTGTGGATCGCCGGTGAACGAAGTCTGTGAAGGTTTGGAAGTCTCCCTTGAAGACTTACCAGAGTGATTGGGCGAGGACTATGTGTCCTTAGCTCAAGGGGAATAAGATGAAGACACAGTCTTATGAGTTGAATCTCAGCCTCCCTAACCAGACGTAGAGTTGTCACAACAACTGGAACTGGTCCAACAAATACCCATCCTCACCAAGCAACTGGTTCTATCCTTACCTCTCTTTACTTACAGTTTGTCTTCGTGAAGTCATTGCCTACTTGCATGATCTGATTGACTTCATTGTGTGAAGACTATTGTTGTTTGGCTTCATACTATCTTCCATCCTGATCCATGCTACCTAGCTGCTGATAGTCTTCGTGCTTTCACTTCATTGCTTACTTGACTATGGCTTGTCTGGTGTAGTCTACCTTCCGCTGCATATCAATAGGCTCATTTCTACTGTTTGTATTCAAAGCCCCCGTGTTTTGAAGACTTTCATAAAAATCACCTATTCACCCTCCCTCTAGTCGATAACTAGCACTTTTAATTGGTATCAGAGCAAGGTGCTCCCTTATTCTGTGTGATTCGGTTTAACCACCTGGAGTTTTAGCTATGTCGACTGCAGGGATAATCAAAGTATCTGCTGCGTGCCCTGTCTTCGATGGCACTGATTGCCCCTACTGGAAGAATAAGATGCGCATGCATCTTGAAGCCGTTGATGTCGATCTCTGGTATGTCGTCAAGAACGGCGTTCCCAAGGCCGGTGAAGGTGTCACCCCTGCAAATGTCAAGAAGTTTATTCAACTGGATTCTACTACCAAGAACATCATTTGCGGTCACCCGACCAAAGGACAATATGGTCATGTGAGTGCTCTGAAAACTGCGAAGCTAGTCTGGGACTGGCTCTCCAAGGTCAACGAAGGCATCTCAACCCAGAGAGACTCAAGGATCAGTGTTCTTCGCAACCTCTTCAACCGCTTCAAGAGAAATGACAATGAGAATGTTTAGCTGATGTTTAATTGACTCACTGACATCACAAATGAGCTTCATGCACTCGGCACTACTGAGATCACCAAGCATGAATTCGTCAAGACACTCTTGAGATCACTCGACAACTCATTTGACACCCTGGCCCTGATGATTCAAGAACGCCCTGACTTCAAGACCCTAGATCCGTCTGACATACTTGAAAGACTCAACACACATGAGTTCCAGTTATCTGAGAAAAGAGATATCTATGGTCCCAACTATGGCTGAACTCGTGCTTTGAAGGCAAAGACTGTTTCCTCATCTGAAGAAGAATCTAACTGTAGTTCTGAGGATCCTGAAGACATTGAAAGGAACTTGCCATGCTAGTGAAGAAGTTCCACAGGTTCACCAAGAAGAAAGGCTCCAGATAGTCTTCGAGATCCAGATCAAGAAATGATGAAGCTTCCTCCCGTGACTACAAGAAGAGAACGTGCCACAAGTGCAAGAAACCTGGTTGCTACATCCTTGAATGTCCTCAATGGGACAATGAGAACAACAACAAGAAGAAGAGCAAGGAATATGATTCTGATGACAAAAAGAAGAAGAAATCCTCAAAGTCCTCTTCCAAGTCGTCGTCGAAGTCTTCATCACACAAGAAGAGCTCATCCAGCAAGGCTCGTGCGTTTGTTGGAAAGGAGATAGATTCAGAGGAGGAGTCTGCATCTGAGGAGGTGGAGATGGTGTCTGAAGAGGAATCTGATTCAGGTGTGGCAAGCCTGGCTCTAGCTTCAGCATACGTCGCCAAGTCCATCTTCGACACTAAAGACGATAACCTCGTCACCAACGATGATGCTAATGATGAGGATGACTCTGCACCCACCTACTGCTTCATGGACCATGGTGCCAAGGTAAACTCATGCGATGCTTTCTATCAAACATCAAGTGAAGATGACTCTGAATGTGAATCTAAACCTAGCTACAAAACACTTGCTAAAATTGCAACACAGCAACAGAATGATATGGAACATATTCAAAAAAAGCTGTTAGATAAAAGCGATGACCTGTTGGACGCAAAAATGACTCGAACTCAGTCCTTAATTGAAGACATTAAAAATATTCATGTTAAGTACGAAGAACTTGAAAGTCATCATGAAACGCTCTCAACTACTCATGAAAAGCTCTCCTATGATTATCTTCAAAGGAAGCAAGAGCTTGAGAACTTGAGATCGGTTCATGAAGATCTTCAAAAGGAGAACGAGTCACTCCGCGCTCAACAGATCAGTTCTTCTCAGGAAGGATTTGAACCACCATGTCTAAAATGCCTTGAGCGTGATAATGCTACTTCTGTTGCTGGATGTTCAACTGCTACTACTGTTGCAATATCTTCAGCTGCTGATGTGGTAACTAACCCCTCTGCTGAGGATACCACTACTATTGCTGATGAGAATGCCAGGTTGAAGACATTGCTTGAGACAGGAATGTACAAAAGTCTCAAAGGGCATCAAACATTATGTGATGTCCTCAAGAAATAGATTCTGAACCGAAACCCTAGGAAAGAGGGTGTTGAGTTCGAGTGGAAAATGAATGTTGATGGTTCTTTCTGGAAGCCTGAGCAATACCCCAAAACTACATGGGTTGCTGCAAAGGGACCTTCAGTGGATCCATCTACCTTATCTGGCTTCACTTGTGCTAACCCGATTATCATTGATGAATCCTTTGATGCAAACTATAAACTATTTAAGAATCAGAATGGTGAAGTGTTTGCCAGGTATATTGGTACTAACTGCAGGAATGGACCACCTTTGAAGAAGATCTGGGTGCCCAAGAGTTGTCTTGAAAATCTTCAGGTGAATGTCATCATGACACCACATGGGAAGAAGACAAACTCCAGACCAAAGGCTTCACATGGTCCAAAGCTTCATACAGACAGAGGACTCACCAGAGTCACCCTAACACTAATGTTTTACAGGGAAACCATACTCAGGCCTATGAATATGAGTGTGTTTCATCAAACCGCCATGCTCATAAGACCACGAACTATTCTGCCCATTCTTATGAGTATTATTCATCTCCTGCAAGATTATTTGCTAGGGCTCCAAAGCCAAAGTTCTCAGATGCTGCACTTAGACTCATTGCTTCGAAGCCACCCCTGAAAATGTGGGTGGTTAAGAAAACTTAACTCTCTTTTGTAGGGAAGGGTCTCGAGCCGGAAATCAAAGGCGTCAGATGCTATTGCTGGGGACAGATAAAATGCCAAATGGTCTTACTATGTATTTTGTTCCTGGATCGCTTGCCAATCATCCTATCAGTCCTAACCTGGATATGAGCTTTCATAATCCACTTGCTCGTCAAATGTTTATGCTTCACAATACCCTTCGTGAAGCCTATCCCCCTAACTGCACTATAGGGCATGACACAAAAGGCTTCAGAATGGATTATTGACAGTGGATGCACTAACCACATGACTGGTGATCGAAGTCTTCTCATGGACTCAACCTTACGTCCATCTGACAAGAGTCACATCACATTTGCTGACATTGGTAAAAGCAAGGTATTGGGTCTAGGTAGAGTTGCAGCCTCAGAGGATCGGCACATGGATAAAGTGATGCTTGTTGAATCCCTTGGTTTCAACTTAATGTATGTCTTAATGCTTTGTGACTTGAACATGATTGTGATATTTGGAAAATATCATTGCCTTGTTCTAATGGAATCTAACAAGTCTCTAGTCTTTGAAGGGTACCGAAAAGGTGATCTGTACATGGTAGATTTCTCAGCAGGACCACAGTTGGCCTTATGTCTTCAAGCAAAAGCTTCAGAGTGCTGGCACTGGCATCGGAGGCTAGGGCATGCTGGCAAGAGGAACTTGTACACTCTCGTGAAGAAGAATCATGTCGTAGGCATCGAGGGCGTCAAGTTCAAAAAGGATCATCTGTGTGGTGCCTGCTAAGCTGGGAAGATGACTAGGGCAAAGCATCCCTCGAAGACAATCATGACGACATCACGTCCTTTTGATCTGCTTCACATGGACCTATTCGGCCCTACTCACTACTCTACTCTCACTACCACTGCTTGTCTCTATGGCTTCGTTATTGTTGATGATTATTCAAGATATACCTAGGTGCATATAATTCTCTACAAGACTGAAGTGCAGGATGTCTTCAGACGATTTGCCAATCGGGCCATGACGAACTATGGCATCAAGATCAAGCACATCAGAAGTGACAATGGCACAGAGTTCAAGAACACCGGCCTCTACACCTATCTTAATACATTGGGCATCACTCATGAGTTCTCTACTCCATACACACCTCAGCAGAATGGCATCGTGGAGCGCAAGAACAGGACACTCATTGAGATGGCTAGGACGATGCTTGATGAGTACAAGACTCCAAGGAAGTTCTGGCTTGAAGCTATTGATACTGCATGCCATGTCATCAACCGTGTTTATCTTCACAAGCTTCTAGAGAAGACATCATATGAGCTACTGACTGGTACGAAGCCAAACATAAGCTACTTCAGAGTATTTGGTGCTAGGTGCTGGATCAAAGATTTGCATCACACTTCAAAATTTGCACCGAAATCACATGAAGGTTTTATGCTTGGTTACGGAAAGGATTCGCACTCCTACAGAGGCTTCAACCTCTTTCCCTATAAAGTGGTTGAAACTGTGGATGTGTGGTTCGATGAAACTAACGGCTCACAAAGAGAGCACCTGCCAAATGTGCTAGATGAAGTCTCACCAAGTGAATCCATCAAGCTTATGGGTACTAGAGAAATCATACCTTCAGAGGCACAGGCTGAAGAGGAACTTATCATTCCTGCACCAAATCAACATGAAGACTCTGCTCAGCCTGAAGCCAATGCTGAAGATGAAGACAATGATCAGCAAGGGCAAAATCTTCGTCCAGTTCATCCTCGTGTTGCGAATGAAGTACAAATTGAGATGATAATTGATAGCATCAATGCACCAGGTCGCCTTACTCGTTCAAGAGCAACACAACTAGCAAATTTTTATGGGCACTTTGCATTTGTCTCCATATCTGAACCCAAGAAAGTTACTCAATGATACGTCTCCGTCGTATCTACCTTTCCAAACATTTTGCCCTTGTTTTGGACTCTAACTTGCATGATTTGAATGGAACTAACCCGTACTGACACTGTTTTCAGTAGAATTACCATGGTGTTATTTATGTGCAAAAACGAACGTTCTCGGAATGACCTGAAACTTCAGGGAGCGACTTTTCAGAAAATATGAAAAATACCTGCAAAAGATAGAGGCCAGGGGGCCCACCACCTGTCCACGAGGGTGGGGGGCGCGCCTGCCCCCCTAGGGCGTGCCCCCTACCTCATGGGCCCCCTGTTGCCTCTCCAACTCCAAATCCATATATTGTGTTTCGGGGAGAAAAAAATTAGAGAGAAGAAATCATCACGTTTTATGATACGGAGCCACCGCCAAGTCCTAAAACCTCTCGGGAGGGCTGATCTGGAGTCCGTTCGGGGCTCCGGAGAGGGGAATCCGTCGCCATCGTCATCATCAACCATCCTCCATCACCAATTTCATGATGCTCACCGCCGTGCGTGAGTAATTCCATCGTAGGCTTGCTGGACGGTGATGGGTTGGATGGGATCTATCATGTAATCGAGTTAGGTTTGTTAGGGTTTGATCCCTAGTGTCCACTATGTTCCGAGATTGATGTTGCTATGACTTTGCTATGCTTAATGCTTGTCACTAGGGCCCAAGTGCCATGATTTCAGATCTGAACCTATTATGTTTTCATAAATATATGAGTGTTCTTGATCCTATCTTGCAAGTCTATAGCCACCTATTATGTGTTATGATCCGTTAACCCCGAAGTGACAATAATCGGGATACTTACCGGTGATGACCGTAGTTTGAGGAGTTCATGTATTCACTATGTGTTAATGCTTTGTTCCGGATCTCTATTAAAAGGAGGCCTTAATATCTCTTAGTTTTCGTAAGGACCCCGCTGCCACGGGAGGGTAGGACAAAAGATGTCATGCAAGTTCTTTTCCATAAGCACGTATGACTATATTCGGAATACATGCCTACATTACATTGACGAACTGGAGCTAGTTCTGTGTCACCCTAGGTTATGACTGTTACATGATGAACCGCATCCGGCATAATTCTCCATCACCAATCCATTGCCTACGAGCTTTCCATATATTGTTCTTCGCTTATTTACTTTCCCGTTGCTATTGCTATCATCACTACAAAATACCAAAAACATTACTTTTACTACCGTTACCTTTTGTTACCGTAACTACTACTATCATATTACTTTGCTACTAAATACTTTGCTGCAGATACTAAGTTTCCAGGTGTGGTTGAATTGACAACTCAGCTGCTAATACTTGAGAGTATTCTTTGGCTCCCCTTGTGTCGAATCAATAAATTTGGGTTGAATACTTTACCCTCGAAACTGTTGCGATCCCCCATACTTGTGGGTTATCAAGACTATTTTCTGGCGCCGTTGCCAGGGAGCATAGCTCTAATCTTTGAGTCACTTGGGATTTACATCTGCTTATCATTATGAAGAACTTGAAAGATCCAAGAACCAAGATCTATCCCTCAACTACGAGGGGGGGTAAGGAACTGCCATCTAGCTCTGCACTTGATTCACCTTCTGTTTTGAGTAAGCTTGTGACACCTACACCTGCTTCTGCTATTCGTTCTGATATGTCGCATGTTATTGATGATGCCGCTTCTGCTATACATGGTACTTATGATGAAACTACTTCTATGCTTGATACTATTGTGACACTTCGTAAATTTCTTGATGAACAACTTGCTGGAGCTAGTGAAATTGAAAATATTGAGTCTGATGATACTGATGAAAGTGATGATGAAGAATCACTTGTTATTCCTAAGGGTTATGTTTTTGATAAAGAAGCTTCTTTAGCTATTTTAGCTTGCAAAAATAGAAATGAACTCAAAAGGTTATTAGCTAAATGGAGTAAGCAATCTCTAAATGCTAGAATGAAACCTGACCCTGCTTTTGCTACTTCACCTATCTTTGTTACTGATAAGGATTATGAATTCTCTGTTGATCCTGGTATAATTACTTTGGTTGAATCTGATCCTTTTCATGGTTATGAATCTGGAACTTTTGTGGCACATCTTACTAAATTGAATGATATAGCCACCCTGTTCACTAAAGATGAGAGAACTTGTTACTTTTACATCCTTAAAATATTTCCGTTCTCATTAAAGGGTGATGCTAAGATATGGTTTAATTCTCCTGATCCTGGTTGTGTGCGTAGTCCCCAGGATATGATTTATTACTTCTCTGCTAAATATTTCCTTGCTCATAAGAAACAAGCTGCTTTAAGGGATATATATATATATATATATAATTTTGTGCAAATTGAAGAAGAGAGTCTCCCACAAGCTTGGGGGAGGCTTCTCCAATTACTTAATGTTTTGCCTAATCATCCTCTTAAGAAAAATGAAGTACTTGATATCTTTTATAATGGACTAACCGATGCCTCCAGAGATTACCTGGATAGTTGTGCTGGTTCTGTTTTCAGGGAAAGAACACCGGATGAAGCTGAAATTCTATTGAATAATATGTTGACAAATGAAAATAATTGGACACCTCCGGAGCCAATTCCTGAGCCTATTCCTAAACCAACTCCGAAGAAGAGGGGTATTCTATTTCTCAGTCCTGAAGATATGCAAGAGGCAAAGAAATCTATGAAAGAAAAAGGTTTTAAAGCTGGAGATGTTAAGAATTTACCTTCTATTGAAGAAACATATAATCTTAATCCATTACCTATTGAAGAAACTCATGGTCTTGATAACCCGACACAGGTAGTAATGGTAAATTCTCTCTATAGATATGATAAAGCTGAAATCCCATTTACTAAATTTGCTAGCCCATGCTTAGATGAGTTTGATAAATTTATGGCTAAGCAAGAAGACTTTAATGCTTATTTTGTTAGACAATTGAAATACAATTCAAATATGCTTGAACACTTGGGTGATTATATGGCTAATGTCAAAGGTGAACTTAAACTTATTAGTAAACATGCTTCTATGGTTACCACTCAAGTAGAACAAGTACTTAAAGCTCAAAATGATTTGCTCAATGAATTGAATAGTAAGAATAATGATAATGCTGTTAGAGTTATGACTAGAGGTGGTAGAATGACTCAGGAACCTTTGTATCCTGAAGGCCATCCTAAGAGAATTGAGCAATATTCTCAGAGAAATAACATAGATGTTCCTAGTCCTTCTAAAAGTAAGAAAAAGAAAAATGATAGGACTTTGCATGCTTCTAGTGAACCTGTTACTGAAACACCTGAGAATCCAAATGATATTTCTATTTCTGATGCTGAAACTCAATCTGGTAATGAACCTGAAACTAGTAATAATGTTAATGATAATGTTCATGATGATGCTCAACATAGTAATGATAATGATGTAGAAATTGAACCTACTGTTGATCTTGATAACCCACAATCAAAGAATTAACGTTATGATAAGAAAGACTTTGTTGCTAGGAATCATGGTAAAGAAAGAGAACCATGGGTTCAGAAACCCATGCCTTTTCCTCCCAAACCATCCAAGAGAAAGGATGGTGAGGATTTTGAGCGCTTTGCTGAAATGATTAGACCTATCTTTTTGCATATGCAATTAACTGATATGCTTAAAATGAATCCTTATGCTAAGTATATGAAAGATATTGTTACAAATAAAAGAAAGATACCGGAAGCTGAAATTTCCACCATGCTTGCTAATTATACTTTTAAGGGTGGCATACCAGAGAAACTTGGAGATCCAGGAGTACCCACTATACCATGCTCTATTAAAAGAAACTATGTTAAAACTGCTTTATGTGATCTTGGAGCCGGTGTTAGTGTTATGCCTCTCTCTTTATATCGTAGGCTTGATTTGAATAAGTTGGCGCCTACTGAAATATCTTTGCAAATGGTTGATAAATCAACTGCTATACATGTCGGTATTTGTGAGGATGTGCCTGTTGTAGTTGCAAACGTTACTATTTTAACGGACTTTGTTATTCTTGATATTCCTGAGGACGATAGTATGTCTATTATTCTTGGAAGACCCTTTTTGAATATTGCAGGAGCTGTTATTGATTGCACTAAAGGCAATGTCACTTTTCATGTTAATGGTAATGAGCATATGGTACACTTTCCGAGGAAACAACCTCAAGTTCACAGTATCAATTCTATTGGAATAATCCCATCGATTATATTTTGAGGTTTTGAATTTCCTCTTCCTACTGTCAAGAAGAAATATGATATTCTTATTATTGGGGATGTGCATATCCCCGTTGAGGTAACATAGTGTTATTCGAAATTTCTCCGGTTCCATGTTATTCGGAATGAGTTCGTTAACAAGACTTGATCAACCTTGTTAGTGGATTCCTTTTGATGATCATGAGATGGATGAAACTAGAAGTCACAACCTTCTGTACCCCACTTTTACTTTCTAATATTTATATTAAATAAAATAAAAACAAATATTTTTCTTTCTGTTATCTGATTATCCATGCAATATAAAAATACCTCGAAAATAAAAGTTCTCCAAATGCCCTGAAATCTAAATATGTTTTTCTAGAATATTTGAGAATATTTGGCACTGAGAACATAGCAGGGGGGTCAACCACCTGCCCACGAGGGTGGAGGGCGCGCCCTACCCCCCTGGGCGTGCCCCCTGCCTCGTGGGCCCATGGTGGCCCTCGTTCACTTATTCTTTCACCCACACACTCCTTCTTCCTCCCACAAACACAAATAACCAGCTCAAACCCGAGTCCAAGCTCGTATTGCTGCCATTTTCGATCTCCTTGCTCAAAGCACCTCTCACAAAACTGCTTGGGGAGATTGTTCCTTGGTATGTGACTTCTCCATTGGTCTAATTAGTTTTTGTTCTAGTGCTTTATTCATTGCAAATTTTTGCTGCTTAGGTGACCCTGTTCTTGAGCTTGCATGTCAAATTTATATGGTCAAAAGAAGTTTTGATGCATGATATAGGCCCTAGGCACTTGTAGGAGTAGTTGCTATCAATATTATTGAGTTTGGTTTACTTTTATTTTGGAGTTACTAAAATTTTTAGAATTTTTTAGAAAATGATGAGGAGACTTTTGAGGGGCTCATCGAGCCAAAGCTCGAAGGAAAAGGCACCAAAGCCTAAGTATAATCTGCCGTGCACCGCGAAGGTTCGGGCGTGTGAATGACCTTCAGAGGATTTCTTGAGAGTAGCCGGGATTTATGAAGATTTTCATGAATTGGCTAAGAATGCAGGCCTCACCACTTTCCTCCACGACCAATGCGATCGGTATCTCTTACTCACAAATATCTTTGTGCAAAACTTTCATTTCCATTCTAGGAGCTCACCACCTACGGTGGAGTTTTATTTATATGATGAGCATAAGGAGATGTCACTTTATGATTTTTGTTGGGTTTGTTTAGTCCCTTTTGAGGGCAAGACAGAAGAACCACATCGCGATGATGTGGAGGGGCTTATTGATACTATCACTGTAGGGGAAACAAGGAAGGTTTCCGATGCACGAATCACTAGCATACATTTTCATGTTTTACGTTATTTTGCATTATTTGCTAGTCGTTGCTTAATTGGTTGCGGAAACTATGGAAACCTTAGTATCCCTGATATTATTATTTTGCTCCATGGTTTATATGGTGATAACTTTGTTAGTATGGGTGACATTATTGCTAAACGGTTAAGTCTAAACCGTACAAAGGGCCCCATCTTTGGAGGCATCTATTCTTCACGCCTAGCTGCACATTTTAACATACCTATTAGGCATTATGAGAAGGAAGAAAAAGTGATGCCTCGTGTTTATCTAGATTACAAAAGTATGGTGGCACATGATTTTATTGTTAAGAATAGGGAAGGAGATCTTAAATATCAATTGTTCTTTAATAAACATCATCCTAAGACTATTACCCTGCCTGCTCCTTCTTTGTTTGATTTATTTGTAGGCCAGTACCTTGTTCCATTGAAGGCTATTCACGCCTATCGGAACCCTGCACCAGCCATGGAGCCAAAGCCGGAACCATAGGTTGATCCTGCACGACAGTCTAATTACCAGTGGGATCCGGAGATGATTGTCAGCCAGTGGCAATTGGAGTCTTCCTCTTCTTCTTCTCAGTACGACCCCAACTATTATTATGGATATCCGCCAGGCCATCCATGACCATAGACCAACTTAGGCCAAAAGCCTAAGCTTGGGGGAGTACGTATTTCCCACTGACATTATATTTATGTTCACACACTCATTGCTAGATGTCGGTGCTCATACTTTTTCATTGTATCATCCATGCTAGTTTATTTCCCTTTTATGCTTTCTTCTTGTGTGTTTAATAAACCTTAAGAAAAACCAAAAAATTAGTTGTAGCTTTTAATCAGTTTAATTTCCATGTTTGTAGTAGTAATTAAAGAGAAAACCCAAAAAGATTTCATGTTCTTCTTTTGCCTGTTGGGAGCTTTCCCGTGTAAATAGTTTTATTTCTTTTCTTTTCTTTGGGGGTCGATAGGAGAAGACCATAATTAAATTGTTGAAGTGGCTCTTATATGCATTATTGTTTATTTGACAAAAGAGCCCATATTGCCTTGTCTTCTCCTGTTTATTGAATGCCTACAGATTCCAGCTTAGTCCAATGCACGTGCACTATTATTATTATTATTCACATCATTCGGTCGTGCAAGTGAAAGGCAATTATGATGATATATGATGGACTGGCTGAGATGAGAAAAGCTGGTATGAACTCGACCTCTTTTGTTTTTGTAAATATGATTAGTTCATCGTTCCTGATTCAGCCTATTATGAATAAACATGTTTGTAATGACAATTAGAGATCATAGTTTCTTGTGCCATGCTTGATTAGCTATGAGTTATAATGGTTTACCTTGCGTGCCAACATGCTATTGAGATAGTTATGATGTGGTATGATAGGGTGGTATCCTCCTCTGAATGATTTAAGTGACTTGACTTGGTGCATGTTCACGCATGTAGTTGAAACAAAATCAACATAGCCTTCACGATATTTATGTTCATGGTGGATTATATCCTACTCATGCTTGCATTCGGTGTTGATTAATTTTAATGCATGTTCATGACTGTTGTCGTTCTCTAGCTGGTCGCTTCCTAGTCTTTTGCTAGCCTTCACCTATACTAAGCGGGAATACTGCTTGTGCATCCAATCCCTTAAACCCCAAAGTTATTCCACATGAGTCCACTATACCTACCTATATATGGTATCTACCTGCCGTTCCAAGTAAATTTGTATGTGCCAAACTCTAAACCTTCAAATAAATATCCTGTTTTGTATGCTCGAATAGCTCCTGCATCAACTAGGGCTGTCTGTATCTTCCATGTTAGGCGGGTTATTCTCAAGATGAGTGGAATCCGCTCCTCACTCACGAGATAAATGGCTGGTCACCGGGATGCCGAGTCCCATGCTTTTTACAAACTAAATCAAAATAATTACAAACAAAACTCCCTGGGACTCTTGTTAGTTGGAGGCACTCGTTGTTTTGAGCAAGCCATGGATTGATGCTTGTTGGTGGAAGGGGGAGTATAAACTTTACCATTCTGTTTGGGAACCGCCTATAATGTGTGTAGCATGGAAGATATCGCCATCTCTTTGGTTGTTATGTTGACAATGAAAGTATACCACTCAAAATATTATTCACCTCTGTTTCAAAACCGAGCTCTGGCACCTCTACAAATCCCTGCTTCCCTCTGTGAAGGGCCTATCTATTTACTTTTATGCCGAGTCATCATCCTCTAATTAAAAAGCACTAGTTGGAGAGCACCGATGTCATTTGTATTCATTATTGTTAATTTGCATTGAGTATGACTTGACTGGATCTCTTTTATCATGAATTACAATGTCTAGTCAGTCCTTGGTCTTTAAAGGTGCTCTGCATTTATGTTTTGCGGTCTCAGAAAGGGCTAGCGAGATACCACCTTGTTATATCATATTATGATTGTTTTGAGAAAGTGTTGTCATCCGAGATTTATTATTATTGCTCGCTAGTTGATTATGCTATTGATATGAGTAAACTTGAGACCTATGCGTTATTGCAAATGTGGTTAGTTATAATCTTTGCTGAAAACTTGAATGCTGGCTTTACATATTTACAACAACAAGAGCAAACAGAGTTTGTAAAAGTTTTTCTTTATCACTTTCAGTTTATCAACTGAATTGCTTCAGGACAAGCAAAGGTTTAAGCTTGGGGGAGTTGATACGTCTCCATCGTATCTACTTTTCCAAACACTTTTCCCCTTGTTTTGGACTCTAACTTGCATGATTTGAATGGAACTAACCCGGACTGATGCTGTTTTCAGCAGAATTACCATGGTGTTATTTATGTGCAGAAACAAACATTCTCGGAATGACCTGAAACTTCACGGAGCGACTTTTCAGAAAATATGAAAAATACCTGCAAAAGATGAAGGCCAGGGGGCCCACCACATGTCCACGAGGGTGGGGGCGCGCCCCCTACCTCGTGGGCCCCCTGTTGCCTCTCCGACTCCAACTCCAACTCCAACTCCATATGTTGTGTTTCGGGGAGAGAGAAATCAGAGAGAATAAATCATCGCGTTTTAGGATACGAAGCCGCCACCAAGCCCTAAAACCTCTCAGGAGGGCTGATTTGGAGTCCGTTCGGGGCTCCGAAGAGGGGAATCCGTCGCCATCGTCATCATCAACCATCCTCCATCACCAATTTCATGATGCTCACCGCCGTGCGTGAGTAATTCCATCATAGGCTTGCTGGACGGTGATGGGTTGGATGGGATCTATCATGTAATCGAGTTAGTTTTGTTAGGGTTTGATCCCTAGTGTCCACTATGTTCTGAGATTGATGTTGCTATGACTTTGCTATGCTTAATGCTTGTCACTAGGGCCCGAGTGCCATGATTTCAGATCTGAACCTATTATGTTTTCATAAATATATGAGTGTTCTTGATCCTATCTTGCAAGTCTATAGTCACCTATTATGTGTTATGATCCGTTAACCCCGAAGTGACAATAATCGGGATACTTACCGGTGATGACCGTAGTTTGAGGAGTTCATGTATTCACTATGTGTTAATGCTTTGTTCCGGTTCTCTATTAAAAGGAGGCCTTAATATCCCTTAGTTTCCGTAAGGACCCCACTATCACGGGAGGGTAGGACAAAAGATGTCATGCAAGTTCTTTTCCATAAGCACGTATGACTATATTCGGAATACATGCCTACATTACATTGACGAACTGGAGCTAGTTTTGTGTCACCCTAGGTTATGACTGTTACATGATGAACCGCATCTGGCATAATTCTCCATCACCGATCCATTGCCTACGAGCTTTCCATATATTGTTCTTCGCTTATTTACTTCCCGTTGCTATTGCTATGATCACTACAAAATACCAAAAACATTACTTTTACTACAGTTACCTTTTGTTACCGTTACCACTACTATCATATTACTTTGCTACTAAATACTTTGTTGCAGATACTAAGTTTCCAGGTGTGGTTGAATTGACAACTCAGCTGCTAATACTTGAGAGTATTCTTTGGCTCCCCTTGTGTCGAATCAATAAATTTGGGTTGAATACTTTACCCTCCAAAATTGTTGCGATCCCCTATACTTGTGGGTTATCACTCAAGCCTTCATGGAACCTGAATGGATTCAAGCTATGCAAGAAGAGCTTCAACAGTTCGAGTTGAACAATGTATGGGAACTGGTCAAGCGTCCTGATCCTCGCAAGCACAATATCATAGGCACCAAATGGATCTATCACAACAAACGAGATGAGCATGGTCAAGTTGTCAGAAACAAGGCTCGTCTCGTTGCTCAAGGATACACTCAAGTTAAAGGGATTGACTTCGATGAAACGTTTGCTCCGGTGGCTAGGCTTGAAGCCATTCGCATTCTGCTAGCCTATGCCAACCATCACAACAACCTCCTGTATCAAATGGATGTGAAGAGTGCCTTTCTCAATGGCAGGATTGAAGAAGAAGTGTATGTTACACAACCACCTGGCTTTGAAGATCTAGAACATCCTGATATGGTTTACAAGCTCAGCAAGGCACCGTATGGTCTCAAACAAGCCCCTCGTGCTTGGTGTGACACACTCAAAGACTTCCTGAAGAGCAAAGGTTTCAAACCTGGTTCCTTGGATCCCACTCTCTTCACGAAGACATACGATGGTGAACTGTTTGTGTGCCAGATCTATGTGGATGACATTATCTTCGGCTGCACTGACAAAAGATACAGTGATGAGTTTGGGCACATGATGCAAGAGAAATATCAGATGTCCATGATGGGTGAGCTGAAGTTCTTCCTTGGTCTTCAAATCCGTCAGCAAAGCAACGGCATCTTCATATCTCAAGAGAAATACCTCAAAGATTTCCTGAAGAAGTTTGGAATGCAAGACTGCAAGGGATACACGACGCCAATGCCAACCAAAAGTCATCTGGGCCCCGACGGCAATGGTAAAGAGTTCGATCAAAAGGTATACCGCTCCATGATTGGTTCTTTACTCTATTTATGTGCATCTAGGCCAGATATCATGCTTAGCGTTTCCATGTGTGCCCAATTCCAAGCGGCACCAAAGGAGTCGCATCACTTAGCTGTGAAGCGAATTCTTCGATATTTGGCTTACACCCCAACACTAGGATTATGGTATCCAAAGGGCTCAGAGTTTGATCTAGTTGGATTCTCAGATGCTAATTATGCTGGTGACAAGGTTGATCGCAAGTCTACATCAGGCACATGTCACTTTCTTGGGCGATCTCTTGTCTGTTGGTCTTCAAAGAAGCAAAACTGTGTGTCTCTCTCCACTGCTGAATCTGAATACATTGCCGCTGGATCTTGCTGCGCTCAGCTTCTATGGATGAAGCAAACTCTCAAAGACTATGGAATCCATCTGAAGCATGTGCCACTCTACTGCGACAATGAGAGCGCCATCAAGATTGCCAACAACCCAGTTCAGCATTCGAAGACAAAGCACATTCAGATTCGTCATAACTTTCTCAGAGATCATGTCATGAAGGAAGATATTGATATCATTCACGTCAACACTGAAGAGCAATTGGCAGATATCTTCACAAAGCCCTTGGATGAGAAAAGGTTTTGCAAGTTGCGGTGTGAGCTAATTATCTTAGAATCCTCGAATGTCATGTAATTGGACACACATCCTAACGCTTATGCATGTGATGACTTAGATGTGCAACACACGAAGTAACGAATATCTTCAAATAATGAAGACATACACTCTAAGTGTGAATACATTAATGCGGAATTTGACTTCAGAGCGCCACGATAATTGTCCACCGTGTCTGGGTCTAATACTTCCTATACGGTGAGTAACGCCAGCACCAAACTCTTGCTTTTGGTGTTTCGTTAGACGTCACATTTGCAAAGTCTTCGCATTTGGTTTGCCTTCAACATTGATTCGACTTCATGTTTATCTTCACAATGTTGATTTGGTATCATATTGGTATATACATATATTGGTGGTCTGTCCTCTATAGCATTCACTTACAGCTATGACTTCATGTTTGAATCTTTTGACCTAAGTGAATGTGATCGGACCCTAGCACCCTCTATGCTTCTACCTTAGATTCTATCTATCCAAATCATATGCATTCTATTGAAACTGTCGATTGTCTTCTCTGAGTCCTTGTCAGCAGAAGACACAGAGACAAAAATTGAACCTATTTTAATGCTATATCCTTATTGCCTGAAAACCAGAGAAGCGAGAACAACTTCCAATGTGTTGCATGCATGCCACGTGTCCTTCAGATGTGAACCTCCAGGGGCACCTGCATAATAACGCTGTGTCATCCCTGTCCCTATAAATATGCACCTCACCGCGGTCATTATCTCTTCTTACACCTTCTCTCCTCGCACCAAAACCCTAGCGCCTCCGCTAGCTCACGATGACGCCGGAGACGAAGCGCTTAGCTGTCGCGAAATCTTCGACGTCGTCTTCACGCCGGCCGCAGACCTTGTCCTCTCCGCCGCCGCCGTAGGTGTCTTCCGTCGCCAAGTTAGGGCATGGGAGATTGAACTGCTTGGCCTCCCTCTCTACTTCATCTAGCAGTTCTTTGTGTGGTAATTAAATCTTACTTTTACTGCTCTCGTTTGATCAGTCAAATCCAGCCATTTCAACCAAGAGTAGTTTCTTCACTTTCATATCTGGATCTGTCCATGTCTGCATCTCATATCATGCCAAGTATATTCATTTATGCTTCACTACTAGTTAGATTCCTCACTTGTACTTATTCTTGGATTCGTACAAATCTGGAACCAACTCTCATCAAATAAGTGAATGTCTTCGCACTATGAGGTCAATGTCTTCAAACTGATTTATCTTCAAAATCTTCTAAGAATGCATAGGACCTCTTCCCCTTCCCTCGCACCTCTAATGCTGTCACGGGTACATGCCAGTGGGAGAATCCCTTGGTTCTCATAGTCTGCATTCATTTGCAGAATTCTTACAGCGACACATCAATTCTCCTGAAGCTAGTTCCTGTTTGACTAGCAGACGGAAGCCATTCACAGTTTTGAAGCCTTTCAACTTGAATACTATGGCCACTGAGAAATCAGGTAGAAAGGGCGGCAGGCAGCACCATGGGGATACAGCCAAGGACCTGCCACCAGATCTCTTTGAATTGTACAAGTCGGATCCTGAAGAAACCTATGGTGAGCGCAAGACCCGAATCCAATGGAATCGAAGATACTGGGCCGAAGAATGGTTAAAGTACAAATTTGTGACCGTTGAGTATGCTGAAAAGAACGCCATCAAGCGACCATGTGGAGATATTATATATAGAGGTCTGCAGCCCAAGTCCAAGCCCGAAGCTATTGCTCAAGGCTTCTATCCGTGCATGGTCCGAGGACCATAGCCTGAAGATGCCGACCCATCTAGTTTGCTATGGTATCGCGAAGACAATCTCTTCAAGCGCAACTTTCCGTTTGCCAAAGAGTCTGCCAAGAAGAACAAGAAGCAGTTTGGCCTCGACTTCAACCCTGGTCCATCTGCTCCAAGGGCTGATGGCACACGTGATGCCAATCCCAATGAGATCGGCCCCTTCTACAACCTCGAAGGCCTCATCACTCATATTGTTGTATAGGGGGCTATGGTGGACCACTCAACTAGCGATGCGGATTCTGAAGATGCGTCAGCCCCACCAAAGCAGAAGCAGAAGAAATCAAAGGCTTCAAAGCCCTCTACTGCACCGAAAGTTTCGCATGCGAAGCCACTGGCCACTGCACCTCCTGAACCCAGTGTGCAATCTGAAGATCTCTCTCTCATCTCCAAGAAGAAGGAGAAGCCCAAGAAGAAGCCCATGAAGATTTCTGGGCATGAACTAACTCCATTTGTCGTTCTAAGGAACGAAGATGAAACCATTGATCCGTCAAGCGACAAAGACTTTGGTGATGATGCTCTTGAGCTTCTAATAAAGAGCAAGCAAGAGGCGGAGATCTTCAACAATCTGCCCCTCTTTGATGCGGAAATTCTGAACAGCTTCATTGATGAGTGGTTCAACGACCAGAGCATCAACATCGATGATCTACAGCTGCTCGTAGACATCAGCGTCACCTTCCACGGAGCCATTGCAAATGATCTGGCCTTGGCTCAGAAGATCGTCGAGCTGAAGAACAAAATCGATTTTGAGAAGGCTCAGTTTAAGAAGCACATGGCAAAGCTCAGCGTGGCTGATGTTCAAAACTTCAAGCAGATGTTGCATAACCTCAAGGAGTAGTTTCACCAGAAATGTGAGGAAGCCAAAGGCTCAAAAGAGCGGATGAAATACTTCGCAGAGAAGTGTGTTCAAGCGCACAATGAGGCTAAAAAGCGCAAGGCACTGGGGCGTCCTGGCACCGATCCAAGGATGGCTGCCAAACAGAAGAAGAAGTCTGTTGCGGCACACACTGAAGCACCTAGGCAGGAAGCACCTAGCATTGTCTTCCCTGCCAGCATGACAGGCTCGAAGCCTAAGGTCCCCTCAGCAGCTTCAGAACTGAAGAAGACCAGGGCAGCTGAAGCTGATGCCAAAAAGCGCAAGCACCTGAATGCCACTGATGGTTCTCCATCAACCAAGAAGCCGAAGACAAAGTCTTCGCGGAAAGAGCGTGCTGCTGCCATAGAGCCACTTGTTATTGAGCCCATCTCAGTTGCATGTCCTGTCTCCTCCAACCAAGAGCGTTAACTTGTAGTTCATGAGCCTGCTCCCACAGAGGCTCCTGAAGACGAAGAAGTACCAGTTGTTAACCCCATCACAACTGAAGACATTGGTCGTGAAGACAATGTAGAAGATGATGAAGTCCTTCCTCAGATTGAGAACCAACCGGTATCATCGCCTGTTCTCACGAACAACAAACTCATCAGCATTGGTCGTCCTTTGACGCTAATTGCTTAGGATACTTCATGGGCCGATCACCCTCAACAAGAGACCCCAAGTAAAGAAGACACACCCAGTACTCCACCACCTCAAGCCACCACTCCGGTGCTTGATGATGACTACATGGTCCAGACCACTCCATCACCACAGGCGTTGCCCGCATTCCGCAGGCTTCGCAAAGGCCCTAGGCCACAGATCACCATGTCGAGCATTCCTGAAGGAGAAGTGCAACAAAGCTCAGTCAAATGTGAAGTGTTTCCTGAAGCCACTCCTACTGTGAATGTCTCGGAGTCTGAAGCCAAAGCCGCTGAAGACATTCCGGCTGCATCAGCCGAAGACAATCTAGAACCAGGACAAGAAGAAGAAAGAGTTGCCACACCACTGTCACTCAAGAAGTCGTTCTCGAGGAGAACGTGTCAGTGCCCGACTCTCCTGCTACTGAAGAGGAGGTTGAAAACATTGAGGCGGCCACAACCAACACTGCTGAAGCCAATGACGTTGTCATGGCTGAAGATCTTGTGGCGCCTGAAGCTAATGTTGCACCTGAAGCTAGTGTGCACCCTGAAGCCACAGTCAACGCCGAAGCTACAGTTCCACCCCCAAGGCCTCACACTTATGAGTAGGTGTTTGATCATGGCCAACTTGTCACTATCAAATGGCCTATTCTGGTTCCTCCCACTGCTCCCAGACCACAATATGAATACCATGTGGAGCACATGCCTCAGGTCCAGAAGCCAAAGCCCAGACTGCCAAGGTTTCCCGGTGCTGCAACGTCACCAGGCTCGTTCAGTGCCAACAGCTTCAGGGCACACAACACATTCTTCGACAGTGCCAAGAACCCATACTCAAAGTGTCATGGAATTGTCATGGCAGATGTCCTAGTGTGAGGACTTAGTCATGGAGCCATCACAATGAGGTTAGCTTAAAGGGGTTAATCAGGACAAAGGACATGAGGAGTTTATACTGGTTCGGCCCCTTACGATGAAGGTAAAAGCCTAGTCCAGTTGTATGAGGTATTGCTAGGGTTTCGATGAGCGAGGGGCGAATACACTTGACCCGGCTCTCGATTGTTGTTTCTTGTCCCAAGCCGCTGCTAGGTCGTCCCCTTATATACACGGGTTGACACCCTGCGGCCCTTAGAGTCCTGACCGGTTTATACAACGTATCCGGCTCGGTGACCTTTCTTACATACCTTACAATACAAGCTTTACATACATGGCGGTTTATATCTATGGGCCTTAAGCCGCCTTCGGGTCTGGCCCTCTACTAAGCCTACTTATGAACCGCCATATGATCTTGGGCTTCATTGCGATGAATCGTCATAGGGATGACCCGGCCCCTCCTGGGCGGGTCATACCTAATAGTTATATCCCCAACATTAGGCCCCAGGTTGATTTGAACTTGTTCATGTCAATCTCCAAGACTTAGAAAAATCCTTCCATATCCGCTGCAAAAACTTTGTAACCCGCCGTGATGTCATATCCAAGAATTTTAAAAACCCGCCACAACGTCATCTTTAACGGATCTTTATCTTAATGTCTTCCCGAAAATCGAGGCGTCCAATTAGCTGGATAACCATCATTCGGCCTCCTTGTCTTTCGCGCCTGTCTGTTTTCCTATCTCCTTATAAATAGGACCATAGGGTCATCTCTCATTCTTCTTATTCTCCTTTCTTCCTCCTCACAACGCACTGTCCCGCACAAACCTTGCCACCGTCGACCTCCGTCCTCGTCCTCGACTCCGGCCGCTGCATCGCCCTGAGTAGACCAGAGAACTGCGGCGCCACTCCGTTGTTCTAATAGTACCACTGAGTCTTCCTTTCTTCGTCACAAATCTGCCATTAGGGTTTGTCAGTGTTCATCGGTGTTCAACCGCATTCGTCATTGTCCTTATTTTCATTTGTTTAGATCCATGTATTAGACCCAAAAACCATAGGAATCTTGCGCGGTAGTGGTTTTAGCACTTGTTTTAATACTAGATTATATCCCCACCGCGACAGATCTCCTCTAGGGCTCCTCTGTTTTTCCACTATCACCTTTTGTAGATGAATTTATTTCCTTTTTTCTAAACAACAGTAGATCCAAATTCGTAACCTCTATCTGTGGAACTGGTTTGTCCCAGTACTTAGTCAATTTTGCTTTCGGCAACTCTTGAATATCTTAGTCATGGCGGCTTACCCTGCCGACTTATCTTTTCTTCATATATCATTAGCCCTTGCTTAAGCCGCCATTATAAACATGCACTGTAATTGTTAACTTGCAATCCCACCAACTAATTTGAGCCGGCAAACTATTTCCTTTTAGATTGTCCTTTCACCATGCCGCCGAAGACGATGACCACTTGTAACTGGGTCCCTTCCACAGTCACCGAGAGCACTTTGAAAGATTTCGTCACTGTTGGATACTTACCAGAGAAAAGTGTCATGCCTTATCGTGCTCCTGATCCGGCTGAAGAGAGACCTTAGCCGAAGGATGGTGAAATTATTGTCTTCACTGATCATATGACCCGAGGCTTCACGCCACCTAGCTCAAAATTCTTTAGAGATGTTCTGCACTTTTTCAAACTCCATCCGCAAGATATCGGACC
Source organism: Triticum dicoccoides (assembly GCF_002162155.2). Taxonomy (NCBI): domain Eukaryota; kingdom Viridiplantae; phylum Streptophyta; class Magnoliopsida; order Poales; family Poaceae; genus Triticum; species Triticum dicoccoides. Next base: position 483,208,215 of record NC_041380.1, read on the forward strand.
CAATTCCGTATCAAACATCTGTAACTTCCAAGTTTTCTGTGAAGTTTACCTTCAAGAAGAACCTACTGTTGAACTCTTCAGGGAATACTTCTACCTGAACCGCCAGAATGAATACACCAACGGTCCCAGCTTGGAACTTGGCGGGATTTCAATTCAACGCCAATGAGATGCCATCTTCCCTCAAGTAGTCCTGCCAAGCCATCCCAAGGACTGGAATCAAACATGGTTCTACTGTAAAGACATCTCACCGTCTGATGAAAATCCGATGCCGGTTTATCGTGATGATCTTCTTGATGCAAATCACCCACTTCCTGATGAACTCACCCCTGCCGAACGCAAGAAACTTGTCCCCAAAATCAGAAAATTTCAAGCCTTGTTAGGAAATGGCTTGACCGGAGTTGACTTGATCTACTGCTGGATCACATGGCGGATCATACCTTTAAGCCGCCGACCGGCTTGATGTGTTCATACACCGGAGGAACTGATGATCCTTTACGTCATAGTTCTCTGCGTTTGACTGAAGAGGCCATCATTGAGATGGCAACCACACTTGTCAATAGCAAATATGAAGACTACAACCTAGTGGGTTTGAACCCTTTCTGCAAGCTTAACCCGGCGCCAAAGGTAATTCTTTTGACTTCTTTTTCCTCAGTAGTTAATTATCGCATGAACTTCAACATGCTATTCTTCCACAGGCTAAATCTGACTTCTGGAAGGCCAAATATGACCATGAGGCCGCCAAAAAGGCTAGGGCTGCTGCGAGAGCCGCCAAAAAGACCGCCAGGAAGTCTAAGAAGAAACCCACTGCCTCTGAATTACTTAAGCTGGATGATACCTCTGAGTCGGAGGTAGCCCTTAACTCTCCTGGCCTATTTTTTAACAACCTTATTGATACTGACTATTGCCAGGATGACACGGGGGCTAGCCAGGCAGTCGACGAAGAGGTAACTATTATTTCCTCCGACTCATAACCTTTACCAAGGCAGAAACTTCGGCGGGTAACCCATAAAGTAAGGTTTTCACACCCCTTGGCTTATTTAGATCCTCATTTTCTTTTGAAACGATAGCAACATGAGAGTCGCCGCCAGACCCCTACCGGAGGAGATGAAGATTTAACCTCCGGTTTACCAAACACTCCTCGGAAACGGCAAAATGAGGTTCTTTTAACCTTAACTCTTTTTTTACCAGCGAGTTACTTTCACTACTTACTCACTTTTGACTTCATCCTTGCAGGAGATTTCTCGTTCCTCATCTGGCGACTCATCGCAAACTCAATTGCCGGCTTTCAAGACTGCCCCTGGGTAATAATAAATGTCTTTCTTCTGTACCTTTATACCTTCATCATTATACTGACTTGTCTAAATCCTTTTTAGCAGTCAAGCAAAGCCCAAAAAAGCAAAGGTGACAAAGCCGGCTGAGGATCCGAAAACCGCTGAACCGGAGCAACCAACCGTCGTAACGGAACATCCTGAACCGAAGCAGTCAACCTTTGTGCCAGAACACGCTGAACAGCCAAAGGACCCTGCTTTCAACGTTCAACCGGATTTACCTGAGCCGTCCGCGGATGAAACTTCTATTGACCCATCAAGTATTGAGCCGTCAAGCTCAACTAACCCGCCGGAGAAGCATGGTGATGACGTTTTAATCACTGGTACCAAATTCGTTGAACCGGGGAACCCAACTGTTCTGGCAAGACACTCTGCCAAACAAGAAGTTATGGAAAGGAAGAAGTTGAGGTTTGATGTCTCCCACTATGCTCACCTGAGTATTAGCAAAGTGCTATCTGGTTATCTCAGTCAAGTGCACTCCAGTCATGATTCCAAAATTGAGATGGTCAGATAGATGCACCAAAAATATGAGGTACATTCTCCGGCTTATATAAGTTATATACCCTGCCAGCCTCCAAGTCTTCTGATTATGATAAGATTGAATGATCTGTAGACTTAGAATACTTAGAAGCCTCTGTCTTAGACTCCCTCCAAGTACGGTTTTCAACTAAACCGGATGCTTATCGTATTTCAGTTTGCATGTGTAGTCCCCAAGGGCCGGTTTAATCAGTAGGAATGAGCCGGTCCTACTAGTCATTATGTAGAAGACCAAAATTTAACCGCATATCCTTCATGAGTCAGCTAGAACTATCACACCAGACTCATCTTTAATAAGAAAACAAGCAATATGCATTAGCCCCCAAGTACTAAGTGTTATTGCGTGCAAAGCACTTGGGACTTTTTGGAAAGAACTAGTTCCTTTGAAAAAAATTCACTGACAGGCATTAGCCCCCAAGTGCCAAGTGTTGTTCCTTGCAAAGCACTTTGAGACTTGTATTTTGTAATCCGCCATGAGAATGAACAAACTCATGCTGTATGCAGGCTGCGACCATAGAACTGGAATCTCAATTGTCTAAGGCCAATACCCGGCTGGCGGCTCAGGAGAGTGAGACAAAAAAGGCCGAACCTAAATTCCAGCTGAGTGTGTCTGAGGCAGAGAAACTGAAAACCAGCTTTACTGCGGAGATAGAGGCTTGGACCAACAAGAAGACTGCCTTGACGTAGCGTGCTGAGAAAGCTGAGGCAGCTCTAGAAGAGGTTACCACTGAACTCACCGGTTTAAAGAACCGTGTGTCTCAGATGGTTTCTGCAATCTTCGGTAAGTCGCCTTGTTGTTTACCCAAAGTGAGTATTTGTCATCATAACATAAGCTGCTTTTTAACCAACTATGGAAACTTGCAGGTCCCAGGAGTAGCAATCTGAGCTGTGACACGTTGGTCAAGCTCAAGGCGGTTTACACGCTTGGGGAGCAATTATATACTGGATCTCAGCGGACTCTTGCCACTATCTCCCAAGTGAATCAAGGGCCGCCTCTATTAAGTGATGTCTTGAAGAAGTTGTCAATCTTGCCCGCTCGGTTCCAAGAAATCAAGCGATCTTGTGCTAGAGCCGGAGCTGTAACAACTTTATGCCACGCCAAAGCCTGGGTACCGGAATTAGGCCCGGCGGATGTAGCCAGTGGATATCCCAGCCTCAAAGAAGATGGAACTCCTTTCGACCAAGAAGACTTTGCTGCTTGTGTGAAGGAAATTCACCCTCATGCTACAATTATTGCCGAAGAGACCAACCTTACCAAGTATCAGCCGGGTTATGACACCGATAATCAGAAGATGTCGACTCCTTCACATAAAGTGATGGACTTAATCCCACCGATTCGTAAGCACACTTTCGCCCTTGACATTGATCCATCTGACCTGATTGATGACGAGGCCGAATTTGTCGCCATACATGGTTTTGACTGGTCCAAACCCAACTTCCAGACGGTGGAGGAGGGCGAACCAGCAAGGGATGAGTCGCAACCTTCAAGTCAGCCAGGCCATGATTCGTGAACCGGGGCCGATTTAACATCTGTTGTGCACGAGACTGAAAAACAATCATCTTTTTGGGCACCAATTGCCTTGTAATAGGCTAGCTTCAAACTTCTTGTTCTGCTATGCCATCGTGCATATTGCGTTGTTTATGATACTTCTTTATCCATGCGAAGATATATGCTATATATGCATGATGATATTATCAATCTTGAATCTGTTTCTTCATACAACAAATAAAAAGTGTCCTGGCGGTTTACCGCTGGATGGGTTGTACTGCCCCAACATGAACTTATCATGATTGATAACCAAGGCCGGTCGAAATAATAATCATATATGATTGAAAATATATCATACCTGTGATGCTTAATCACACCTGTTGGTTTATCAAACCAGTGTAGTAAGGGTAATAGCCCAAAGCTCCAAGCACTGGTAATTATCAGAGATTGCCGGCTTATGAACAAAGTCGGACCAGGTCAATAAACACCGGATATGTTTCATACTGGCGACTTATAATCAAAACCAGGCCAGGTCAATAAACACCGGATATTATCTCATACTGGCAACTTATAATCAAAGCCAGATTGGGTCAATAAACACCGGAGAATTACTATGTCATAAAAAATCACAAAAATATGTTCAAAGCAACAAACAATAGAAAATCCAAGGTTTTCATAGGCCACCAAGCCAAAATATCTTCTTTAATGAAACTAGCATTAGCCACTGGAAGGTACGCGCTTTCCATGAGCCGGCACTCACATTACCCAATCGACATTTTAACCCAGATAAGTTCATTTCTTATTTAAAGATAGACTTATCAGGAGTACGCGGGGTCAAAGTAGCATCATGCATTACAAGCCGATTTATCCAAGTTTCAAGGAAGGCGGCTGTATCAGCCTGAGTTTCTCCTTGCTTTTCGTAAACCGTGCCCTCACATGACAAGCCGACATTTTAACCTTAACGAGTTCAGGGTCTTGTTTAAAAGATTGGCTGTTAAGAGTTCGTCGGGTCAATCAGGATTACCTGATGGAGAAGCATCTGGCACACAGGCAGGATAACCCAGGATTTTAGGTGAATACACCTGGCTTCCAAGCCTGGATTTTATAGCCTATTACGAGGTTATGAACTCTTTTTTCTTTATAACAAAAGATCCCCCAAGTAATATTTTGAGCTGTGCTCAATGGGTACCTATGTTTGAGTTGTGCTTTTGCAACAGACTCTCTTTGGTCCCTTTAACCTGGGTAGTAATGCTATGTTCTCTTTGGTGAATACACCTATGTTTGAATAGGAAGCCCCCAAGTTTTTTTATGTGTGGCCTATAAGCCGGATCAAATGGTAATCATAACTTTGCTGTATAAAGCAGAAGCCCCCATGTAACTAAAAACTCATTACTCAAAGAGAAACAACGACAGAGGCCCTGCTTTAACAGGGATGCCGGCTGATACATCTCCAATGTATCTATAATTTTTGATTGTTCCATGCTATTATATTATCTGTTTTGGATGTTTACGGGCTTTATTATACACTTCTATATGATTTTTGGGACTAACCTATTAACCTAGAGCCCAGTGACAGTTTCTGTTTTTTTTCCTTGTTTTAGAGTATCGCAAAAAAGGAAAATCAAACGGAGTCCAATTGACCTGAAACTCACGGAACTTATATTTGGACCCAAAAAGCCCACGAAGAATCGGATTTGGACCAGGAGAGTCCCGGGCTGCCCACAAGGGTGGGGGGCGCGCCCACCCCCCTGGGCGTGCCCCCTGCCTCTTGGACAGCCTGGAGATCCACTGACGTACTTCTTCCTCCTATATATATCCATATACCCTAAAAACTTCGGGGAGCACAATAGATCGGGAGTTCCGCCGCCAGAAGCCTCCATAGCCACCGAAAGCCAATCTAGACCCGTTTCGGCACCCTGCCGGAGGGGGAATCCCTCTCCGATGGCCATCTTCATCATCTCGGCGCTCTCCATGACGAGGAGGGAGTAGTTCTCCCTCGGGGCTGAGGGTATGTACCAGTAGCTATGTGTTTGATCTCTCTCTCTCTCTCTCTCTCTCTCTCTCGTGTTCTTGAGGTGGTACGATCTTGATGTATCACGAGCTTTGCTATTATAGTTGGATCTTATGATGTTTCTCCCCCTCTACTCTCTTGTAATGGATTGAGTTTTCCCTTTGAAGTTATCTTATCGAATTGAGTCTTTAAGGATTTGAGAACACTTGATGTATGTCTTGCGTGGGATACCCGTGGTAACAATGGGGTATTCTATTGATCCACTTGATGTATGTTTCGGTCATCAACTTGCAGGTTCCATGACCTTGGGAATCTATGCATAGGGGTTGGCACACGTTTTCGTCTTGACTCTCTGGTAGAAACTTTGGGGCAATCTTTGAGGTTCTATGTGTTGGTTGAATAGATGAATCTGAGATTGTGTGATGCATATCGTATAATCATACCCACGGATACTTGAGGTGACATTGGAGTATCTAGGTGACATTAGGGTTTTGGTTGATTTGTGTCTTAAGGTTTTATTCTAGTACAAACTCTAGGGCTGTTTGTGACACTTATAGAAATAGCCCAACGGATTGATTGGAAAGAATAACTTTGAGGTGGTTTCGTACCCTACCATAATCTCTTCATTTGTTCTCCGCTGTTAGTGACTTTGGAGTGACTCTTTGTTGCATGTTGAGGGATAGTTATGTGATCCAATTATGTTATTATTGTTGAGGGAACTTGCACTCGTGAAAGTATGAACCCTAGGCCTTGTTTCAACGCATTGCAATACCGTATGTGCTCACTTTTATCATTAGTTACCTTGCTGTTTTTATATTTTCAGATTACAAAAACCTATATCTACTACCCATATACCACTTGTATCACCATCTCTTCGCCGAACTAGTGCACCTATACAATTTACCATTGTATTGGGTGTGTTGGGGACACAAGAGACTCTTTGTTATTTGGTTGCAGGGTTGCTTGAGAGAGACCATCTTCATCCTACGCCTCCCACGGATTGATAAACCTTAGGTCATCCACTTGAGGGAAATTTGCTACTGTCCTACAAACCTCTGCACTTGGAGGCCCAACAACGTCTACAAGAAGAAGGTTGTGTAGTAGACATCACCTGCTTTATTATATTGATCATAATATATACATTGTCAAAATATGTACATTGGAAGAGCCAGTGGCTTTAAGTGTAGTAAGGCCGGAGATGAGCTATATTCCACGACCGGCAGGTCTCCACCTCCGACGTGTGTGAGTCCTTGTGGTCTCGAACATCGATAAGGTAATATGACCCGTTGTTTAGATTCTTCCTGACCACGAAGGGTCCTTCCCAAGGTGGGGATAACTTGTGCATATCAGCCTGATCCTGGATAAGCCGGAGCACCAGGTCGCCTTCTTGGAAAGTTCTGGTTTTAACCCGGCGGCTGTGATAACGTCACAGATCTTGCTGGTAAATCACCGAACGAGCCGTTGTGATGTCACGTTCCTCATCCAACAGGTCAAGTGCTTCTTGACGTGCTCTTTCATTGTCAGCTTTAACATAAGCCGCCACACGAGGGGAGTCATGACGGATGTCACTAGAGAGAACTGCCTCTACTCCGTAAACCATGAAGAAAGGTGTGTATCCCTTAGATTTGTTTGGCGTGGTATTGATGCTCCATAACACAGAAGGTAACTCCTCCACCCAACAACCCGACATCCTCTACGGAGGAACCATAAGCCAGGGCTTGATGCCTTTCAAGATCTCTTGGTTTGCTCTCTTAGCTTGACCATTGGACTGGGGTGAGATACTGATGATACATCAAGACGGATATGCTCATGTTGACAAAATTCTTCCATAGCACCCTTAGAGAGGTTAGTGCCATTGTCTGTTATAATGTTGTGTGGAAAGCCAAAACGGAAGATCACCTTCTTCATGAATTGAACCGCTGTTGCTGCATCACACTTACTGACCGGCTCTGCCTCTACCCACTTAGTGAACTTATCAACCGCCACCAAAAGGTGGGTCTTCTTGTCCTTGAATCTTTTGAAAGGTCCAACCATATCAAGCCCCAAAACTGCAAACAGCCAAGTAATTGGAATCATCCTCAATTCTTGAGCCGGCACATGGGCTCATCGTGCGAATTTCTGACATCTATTACACCTGCTGATGAGGTCCTCTGCATCAGCATGGGCCGTTAACCAATAAAACCCATGACGAAAAGCTTTAGCCACAAGGGATTTTGAACCGGCATGATGACCACAATCTCCTTCATGAATCTCTCGTAAGATCTCACAGCCCTCTTCTGGAGAGACACAACATTGATACGCCCCTGTGACACTGCGATGATGTAACTCTCCATTAATAATTTTCATTGACTTAGACCGTTGGGTTATCTGCCTGGCTAAGGTTTCATCCTCAGGTAACTCACCCCGGGTCATATAAGCCAAATAAGGAACTGTCCAATCTGGAATCACATGAAGAGCCGCCACCAACTGAGCCTCCGGGTCAGGGATAGCCAAATCCTCCTCTGTAGGAAACTTGGCCGATGGGTTATGCAAAACATCAAGAAAAACATTAGGCGGCACTGGCTTGCGTTGAGAACCTAACCGGCTTAAAGCATCTGTTGCTTCATTTTTCCTCTGATCAACGTGCTCTCAACTTGATAACCCTTGAAGTGACCAGCAATAGCATCCACCTCTCGCCAATAAGCCGCCATGAGTGGATCCTTAGAATCCCAAGTACCAAAGACTTGCTGAGCCACCAAGTCTGAGTCGCCGAAGCACCTAACCCGACTTAATTCATTTCCTTATCCATCCGAAGACCTGGAGTAAGGCCTCATACTCAGCTGCATTGTTAGTACAAGGAAACATCAAACGGAGAACATAACAAAATTTATCACCTCGAGGGGAAGCAAGAATAACTCCAGCCCCCGAGCCCTCCAATTGCCTGGACCCATCAAAGTGAATAGTCCAATACATGTTATCTGGCTTTTCCTCAGGCACCTGCAGCTCTGTCCAATCATTGATGAAGTCCACCAGCGCCTGAGACTTGATGGCCGTGCGAGGCACATATTTTAACCCGTGAGGTCCAAGCTCAATAGCCCACTTAGCAACCCGGTCAGTTGCTTCTCTGTTTTGGATGATATCTCCCAAAGGAGCAGAACTGACCACAGTGATGGGATGACCCAGAAAATAATGTTTAAGCTTCCGGCTGGCCAAGAACACCCCATATACAAGCTTCTGCCAGTGCGGATATCTCTGCTTGGACTCAATAAGCACCTCACTGATATAGTAAACCGGCCTTTGAACTGGATACTCCTTGCCTGCCTCCTTTCTTTCTACCACAATGGCAACACTGACAGCCCGGCTATTAGCAGCCACATATAACAACAAGGGCTCCTTATCAATAGGGGCATCAAGCACGGGCGGCTCAGCCAGCTGCTTCTTCAAATCCTCAAACGCTTTATTAGCGGCATCACTCCAGACAAAGTTATTCATCTTCTTCATCATCTGATATAGAGGGATAAGCTTCTCTCCCAGCCGGCTTATGAACCGGCTCAATGCCGCAATATGACCTGCCAGACGTTGAACGTCATTGATACACGCCGGTTTAGCCAGTGAAGTGATGGCTTTGATCTTCTAGCTTAGCTTCAATACCTCTGTTAGACACCAAAAAACCCAAGAGTTTTCCTGCTAGCACACCAAAAACACATTTGGTCGGGTTAAGCATCATCTTATAAACCCTGAGAATATCAAAGGTTTCCTTCAAATCATCTATCAATGTCTCTTTTTCTCTGGATTTTACCACAATATCATCCACATAAACATGAACATTACGTCCAATTTGGTTATGAAGGCAATTTTGCACACATCTCTGATAAGTCGCCTGGACACTCTTGAGCCCAAAAGGCATAGACACATAGCATAAGGCTCCAAAGGGAGTTATGAAAGTTGTCTTCTCCTGGTCCTTAACTGCCATCTTGATCTGATGATAACCAGAATAAGCATCCAAAAACAAAACGCTCACAACCCGCTGTAGCATCAATAATCTGATCAATACAAGGGAGAGCAAAAGGATCAGCCGGACAAGCTTTGTTTAAATTCGTGTAGTCCACACACATACGCCAAGTGTCGTTCTTCTTAAGTACCAGCACCGGGTTAGCCAACCACTTAAGATGGAAAACTTCAATGATAAACCCAGCTGCCAAGAGCCGGGCTACTTCTTCTTCGATGGCCTTCCGTCTCTCCTCATTAAAACGACGAAGAAACTGCTTGATCGGCTTAAACTTTGGATCAATATTAAGAGTGTGCTCAGCGAGTTCTCGCGGTACACCCGGCATGTCTGAAGGCTTCCATGCGAAGATGTCCCGGTTCTCACGGATGAACTCGATGAGCGTGCTTTCCTATTTCGGATCCAGATTAGCACTGATGCTGAACTGCTTGGATGAGTCACTAGGAACAAAATCAACCATCTTGGTATCGTCTGCTGACTTAAATTTGAGAACCGTATCATGCTCTGTGGTTGGCTTTTTCAAAGACGTCATATCTGCCGGGTCAACATTGTATTTGTAAAATTTTAACTCCTCCATTGCACAAACTAACTCCGCATAAGCCGCATCTCCTTCTTCACATTCCAGAGATATCCTGCGGCTCCCGTGCACCGTGATGGTTCCCTTGTGACCTGGCATCTTGAGATGCAGATACACATAACAAGGCCGTGCCATGAATTTGGCATAAGCCGGCCGTCCAAACTGAGCGTGGTAGGGGCTGTGGATCTTGACCACTTCAAAGGTCAACGTCTGTGACCTAGAGTCATGATCATCTCCAAAAAAACTTCCAGGGCTATCTTACCAAGTGGATATGCTGACTTACCAGGCACCATGCCATGGAAAACAGTGTTTGACGGCTTAAGATTTTTATCAATTAACCCCATGCGACGGAAAGTTTCATAATAAAGGATATTGATGTTGCTTCCTCCGTCCATGAGTACTTTGGTAAATTTATATCCTCCAACCTGAGGTGCGACCACCAGAGCCAAATGACCCGGATTATGAACCCGGGGCGAGTGATCTTCCCGACTCCACACGATGGGCTGCTCAGACCAACGCAGATAACGAGGAACTGTCGGCTCAACGACATTGACTGGTCTCTTATGAAGCTTCTGGTCATGCTTACACAAGCTAGTGGTGAACACATGGTATTGCCCACTATTCAACTGCTTCGGGTTGCTCTGATAACCAGACTGTTGCTGCTACTGACCCCCCCCCCCCCTCGATTACTCTGCTGGTTGTAACCACCCTGGTTGTTGTAATTACCTTGGTTTCCTTGGAATCCAGAGTTAGAACCGCCACCGCCATAACCCGGACCGTGAGAGCCGGGGCCAGAACCACCACCTGGCCCATGGCTGTCATGAAAAAGATTGGAATTCTTGTACTCCTTCATAATGTGACAATCCTTCCATAGGTGCCCAGACGGTCTTTCTTTCGTACCATGTTTTGGGCAGGGCTGGTTTAACATATGTTCCAGATTTATACCGGATCCTCCGGCCCGTGGGGGCGTTTACCCTTGCGACACTGACCACTATTCTGTGCATTGGTGTTAGCCACAAAGTCAAAACTATTGTTAGCCTTGCGCTTACCATTGCCTCCCAGGTTATACTGCTGCCCCTTAACGTTGCTGCTCTTCCTTCCCTTCCTCGGCTTGTCATCATCAGATTCGGGGTCCTTGGTACTATCAGAGTCAGTATACTTAACGAGAGCCGCCATGAGCGTCCCCATGTCATTGCAGTGGCGCTTGAGCCCCCTAGCTTCTGCTTCAAAGGCATGAAACGACAATTGTTCTCCAACATCAACACCGCTAAGTCGACATTGATGCGATCCGAGGAGTGCAAGATTGTTGAGACCCGGCTCACACCCAATGGGTTGTGGACTCACCTTCCTCTTGAACACAGGAGGCCATATCCACAATTGACATGGGCTGTTTACATGTATCTTTGAAGTTCTGAATGAACCGGTCCTTTAACTCGGCCCATGACCCGATGGAATTGGCAGGGAGCCCCTTCAACCAGGTGCAAGCCGTCCCTTCTAACATCAGGGGGAAATATTTAGCACATGCCGCCTCGCTGACATCCAGCAACTCCGTGGCCATCTCATAACTCTCAATCCATGCCTCGGGACTTAAATCGGCTGTATAATTAGGCACCTTGCGAGGATCTTTGAAATCCTTGAGTAGGCGCTCATTACGCAGATCTGGCACTAAGCAGGGCACGCCCAAATTTCTAAAGGTCACACTTGGCTCCATAGAAGTGGTTGGACGAACCGGAGTGGGTTGACGGGCCGCATACTATGCCCTAACTCGGCCTCTCGATGGGCTCTTCCTTGATCCACCACATTCTGAGCATCAGCACCATCGCCCGCCGGGTTATGCCCGCACGGCGGGTTATGGTTACATCCACTGCTTGACACCGCTGGCTCATCAAGATGTCTGTTGTAACTTTGGCTCCGGCGAGGGGTAGAATGAATCGTATCACGACTGTAAGAATAAGCCTGTTGCTGGGTTAGTGCTGTTTGAAGAAGCTCTCTGGCTCTTCGTGTCTCGACCGCCGTTGGCGACTCACCATCAACCAGAAGAGCTGCCAGTCGTGAAGCTGCAGCGATCATGTTATATAAAGGGTTAGAATAATGACCCGGTGGCGTCGGTACGTGCTGCGACGGGTTGGTGTTCTGACGAGGCGGGCCCATTGTGCGCGGCTGAACCGGCGTACCGGTCCCAGGTGCTTCGACCCGGTTTGCTACTGCCGGGTTACTGGTTCCTGCTCCTAGCGTGTTAAAGAGATTCCTTGCCTCATAAACCGAAGGCAGACGAGTCTGACGCCTCCTCCTCATGACTTCATTGGAAGCGCTCGGATCTAACATGAGCCGGAAAGATTGTGACTGAATCCGCCGAGCCTGAGCCTCCAAAGCGGTCCGCTCCTCGGCTTTCCTGGCGTTTTCTGCGCTTAGCTCCTCCTTGGTCCGCGCTATCTCATCACGCAACTTTGTGATTGCCGCATTATGCTGATCTTGATCCACCGGGTTAACCACTGCTGTTAACAGTGCTGTCAGTTTGTCCAGCAAGTCAGTTAAAGCTTGAGCCGGCGGGCGCTCAGGGCCTCCTGCCCCGACAGCCGCTGCCGTTGCTGAACCGGAAATCAACTCTGCTGCTGTTGATGAATGTTGCACGAGCTGTGTACCGGCCATGAAGATTGCAACCCGATTCGGCGGCTCACAGGGGTCTGGAATACTGTCGCCATCGGAACAGCCCCCAAGCCGGCCGTCTGGCAGTTGATACAATGACCCTGTCTCAGGTGGATGACTCGCCATCGGAGTAAATGACAGTCTCATCACCAGATGCTGGTCTGTCCTCAGACTCCACTCCATGGATGAATCCCACGAAGACACGATTCATGGCAGGTCGAACTCGGGCGGGTCTTGCACGCTGAGCCGTCTCGACGATGTCGGTGCAGATGTCCGGCTCAGGGCCCGGTTCGCCGATTTTACCGATGAAGACGTGGATTTCGCCGAAGGGGACCCGGTACCCATACTTAATTGAGCCTGCCTCAGGGCCCCAGCCTGCATCATCGATATAGAGCTTGCCGCGACGACTCTTGGTCATCCGGCCCACAGCGTATCCCTTGATCCCTTCGAAGTTGCCCTTTAAGAACTCGAAACCATCGTGCGATAGCCCCACGGTGGGCGCCAACTGTCGTGGAATTGTCACGACAGATGCCCTAGTGTGAGGACTTAGTCGTGGAGCCATCGCGATGAGGTTAGCTTAAAGGGGTTAATCAGGACAAAGGACATGAGGAGTTTATACTGGTTCGGCCCCTTACGATGAAGGTAAAAGCCTAGTCTAGCTGTATGTGGTATTGCTAGGGTTTTGATGAGCGGGGGGTGAATACGCTTGACCCGGCTCTCGGCTGTTGTTTCTTGTCCTAAGCTGCTGCTAGGTCGTCCCCTTATATACACGGGTTGACGCCCTGCGGCCCTTAGAGTCCTAGCCGGTTTATACAACGTATCCGGCTCGGTGACCTTTCTTACATACCTTACAAAACAAGCTTTACATACATGGCGGTTTATATCTATGGGCCTTAAGCCGCCTTCGGGTCTGGGCCCTCTACTAAGCCTACTTATGAACCGCCATATGATCTTGGGCTTCATTGTGATGAATCGTCATAGGGATGACCCGGCCCCTCCTGGGCGGGTCATACCTAATAGTTATATTCCCAACTCGAAACCAAAGATCTCATCTGAACGCTTCTGGAGCTTTCTGCAGCACAGTTATTACTCATGTGTCTTATACAATCAAGAGTGGATCTTTCCTCACATGTGTATGGATTGTGAAGCCATTGCTGGCCTGCCCTGCTTGGAAGAAGCTCTTGACTGCTTCAGAGATGTTGGCCTTCTGCAGTTTGTCACTGACAAGGAGCATTGGAATGAAGAGATTCTACTGCAGTTCTATGCTACTCTTCACATTCGTGGCTACAAGAGGGATCCGAAGACTTGGGTCCTTGAGTGGATGACAGGTGATGTGCACCATGAAGCCAAAGCTCAAGATATCATCGAGCTTACTTCCCTGCCCACTCCAGGTGAATACTATGAACCTGGTTGTCAGCTACACAGGAATGCATTGGAGATCATCTTTCAGAAGCCTGAGCCCAATATGAGTCAGATGCTCAGCATGATGAAACCACTGCCACAAGGTGCTGAATATCCTAAGGAATTCTTTGTCGAAGACCTTGAGTATCTGCCCCAAACCATTTATCACATTGTAAGGCGAACTCTATGGCTCGTCAAAGGACATTCTCCTGCAGCTAAGCTTGAAGGCGCGATGAAGACATTGGTGTTCTATATCCTGAATGGCATCAGTTTCAATGCTCAAGATTTCTTCATTGGGCAACTTGCTGCATCTGGAATTGATCTATTTGGCCTGAAGTTTTATGCTCCATGGGTGATGCGCTTAATCAAGATTCACTCTTCTGTCAACTATCAGCCCTCTGCGCGCAACCATATTATCTTCTTGCCTAAGGTTGATATGTCTGTCGAAGCCATCTACCCTGAGCCTGCCAAGGAGCCACTTTATCTTCATAACGTTGATCGCCAAAGCTTCACTCAACCAATTGAAGGAGTTCTTGCTACTACTCGTGTCTATCCTCTGGCCGGCAATACACGTGCACCTCGTCATGAACCTACTGAAGCCACTGAAAGCACCATTGCTCAAAGGCCTCGGAAGCGGTCTCGTGTGCTTAATGACCAAGAGCTTCTCATGGCCTTGCATCAGAAACAAGATAAGCATCATGACTGGCTAAAGCATCAGATGCAGACCATCTTGGTGGACGTCAATCACATCAGAAACTTGGCCACTGAGAACTCATTTGTTGCTCATGAAACCTGCAGGAGGTCCTGGAAGAGTCTCACACTTCTCTGCTCTGAAGACGATCTTCACGAAGATGGCTTCACTGAGGGTTTCAAATTTGACTCCACTCCTCCATGGAATGCAATCTGGCATCGAACTTCAACTATTGAAGATTCTGAGTATTCATCTTTGGCTGCAACTATTGTTGCAAGAGTTGTCGAAGAAGAAGACGATGCCAGTTCACCGGCCCAGGCTTCACTGCATCTCGACACTGCACCAGGCCCCTCTGCACCACTGAACTCCAATGTCGACCCTTCACCTTCATCTACTCCTGATGGGAACGAGTAGATGCTCTATATCTTCAAACCTTTTTGGTCCTTACTGACAAAAGAGGGAGAAGCACATGAGTTGATAGTCTTCAAGCGGGTCCATATGGGGTGGTTGCTATTTTTTTGATAAGTGGTTACAACTCTCATTTTTGATACATTTGGTTCTTTGAGTTGTAACACTTAAACTTGATGGTCGTCTGCTACCTTATCTGCCACTTTGTGATGCAATGATAAATTCCGCATGAAGTCATTCCGCAGACGTCCATTTCTCATTATGCATGTCATTTTCTTCGTTATATCTTTATATGCATAATGAGTTGTCTTCATCAGTTGAAGAGGATCTCCAAAATTAAAACCTGCCATGTGCATTTGCATTCAAGAGCAAACCACTTATAAGTATATAAGTGGTTTGCTCTTGAATGCAAATGCACATAACCGCGGTTTGATCCTGAAACCACTTATGTGCATTTGCCACTTACTTGATCCTGAAACTACTTACGTTCAAGCATAACACAAGACCGTGTTCACTTCTCGGACTCCGCCGAAAAGAGACCATCACGGCTACACACGCGGTTGATGCATTTTAATTAAGTTAAGTGTCAAGTTCCCTACAACCAGATATTAACAAATTCCCATCTGCCACATAACCGCGGGCACGGCTCTCGAAAGTTTAAACCCTGCAGGGGTGTCCCAACTTAGCCCATCACAAGCTCTCACGGGCAACGAAGGATATTCCTTCTCCCGGAAAGACCCGGTCAGTCTCGGAATCCCGGTTACAAGACATTTCGACAATGGTAAAACAAGACCAGCAAAGCCGCCCGATGTGCCCACAATCCCGATAGGAGTCGCACGTATCTCGTTCTTAGGGCACACCGGATGAGGACTCCGTACAAGTAAATCCAGCCCTCAAGTTTCCCCGAGGTGGTGCTGCAAAGGACTCTAGTTCAGCCAACACTTAGAGAAGCACTGGCTCGGGGGGGGGGGTTAAAATAAAGATGACCCTCGGGTTAATTACTCCCAAGGGAAAGGTATAGGTTGTTAGGCAAATGTAAAACCAAGGTTGGGCCTTGCTGGAGGAGTTTTATTCAAAGCAAACTATCAAGGGGTTCCCATAACACCCAACCACGTAAGGAACACAAAACCAGGGAACATAACACTGGTATGACGGAAACTAGGGCGACAAGAGTGGAACAAAACACCAGGCATAAGACAGAGCCTTCCACCCTTTACCAAGTATATAGATGCATTAATTAAATAAGATATATTCTGATATCCCAACATATCCATGTTCCAACATGGAACAAACTTCAGCTTCACCTGCATCTAACAATGCTATAAGAGGGGTTGAGCAAAAGCGGTAACTTAGCCAAACAATGGTTTGTTAGGATAGTGGGTTAGAGACTTGACATGGCAATATGGGAGGCATGATATAGCAAGCGGTAGGTAGCGCGCGATAGAACGAACAACTAGCAAGCAAAGATAGAAGTGATTTCGAGGGTATGGTCATCTTGCCTGAGATCCCGTAAGGAAGAAGAACGAGTCCATGAAGTAGACAAGCGGACGAAGTCGAACAAATCCTCACAAACGCGACGTTACCGGAACTAACAAGAAGAAGCAACACCGGAAAGGAGCAAACAACATGGTAAACAACCAAGCATAAACATGGCATGATGCACAACCAAGTATGATGCATGTCCGATTTAAATATGCATGGCATTGCAAAGTGCACAAACAACACTACAAGTTAAGTGAAGCTCAACATGTAACAAGATGTATGTTGACGAAACACCCCATTCGATTATTTAGTTCACTCCCATTTAGGTACACAACAATATTAAATGTTGTTAAACAAGGCAAGAGGTGAAGCATGGGTAAATTACACAATTAGGCATTTTAAATGAGGCCGAAAATATCAAACAACAATTTCGGTAAATCCTCATGTGCATTAGCAATTTAATGCAACAACAAATTAAACATTCTTGATGTTGTTATCATGATGTGGATGGCATATGCAAGTTATGCATTTTTTATGAAAATGTTGATATGAACATGATATGAAGCATTTGTCATCGTGGCGGAAATAAAATGGGTGCCACGACAACGACAACAGAAATGGTGCCACGGCAACATTCCGGTTCCAGTAACTCGATTGAGATGCTCGTGCAAAAAAGAGTGTGACGGGTGCGTGTCATGCAAGGATGGTGGGGGTGATTCCGGTTACCGGATGTCCCATGTGTCGGTGGCATGGCAACCGAGGGTCGTGCATGAAACAAACGGGCACGGTGCAAACACAGGGTTCATCTCGTGCATCAGACAACATTCGTCCACGGCGGTCGTCTCGGGGTTATACCTTCGAGGCGTGCGTTTTCTAAGCGTATCGAGTTCGTCGAGGGAAGTAGTCGTTCACGGCCGTCGTGGAAGTAGCGGTTCACGCGACGGTGGTTGAACTTGACGCTTGCGTTACACGGGTCTTCGGCGACGGTAGTCGTACATGGTTCGGAGTGGTACTTGCATCTTCGGACTTATCGGTCTCAATTCTTGCGATGGCAGCGGAACACGTTTTCATAGAGGGACTTGACGAATCCGAGTAACTTGGGGTAATCACACGGATCCAGAAGAAGGACTTGG
>NC_041380.1:483226169-483269317 GCF_002162155.2 Triticum dicoccoides
TGGTACTTGGTGTTCATGGGTCGTCGTGTCGTGGTACTTGTCGGTCCAAAATTGCTCTTGTTCATGGTGGTCAACCGGGACGTCGAGGTTGTCCACTACGACGAACATGGCATGCATGTCCTGGGGGTGCGGCATGGGTACATGATGCTGGGGCTGCGTCTTCGGGTCTTGGCCGCAGGGTCCACATGAAAGCCGAGGAGGCCGCACGAGGGACGATGTGGTCGCTGCTGCTGCACGCTGGGCTGGCGGGAGGAGGCGCTCGGGAGCCCGACACGCCTGGACGACTGCTGCTACAGCCTCGGGCTGCTGGAACGCTCCGGAGCTGCTGGAGCGCTTCGGAGCTGCTACTCGCGGATCCCAAGGATGAGTGCTTGGTTGCAGGCGCGCGGTGGAGAGGTTCGCCGGACGGAGCAGCTGCAGGGCCGTCGCGCAGGGAACGATGCCACGACCACGGCTGGTCTGGCGGGAGGGCATGGACGAAGGGGGGGTCCAGCGAGGACGGGGCACTGACAAACGAAGGCGGCGCTGAGCAACAGGCAGAGAAGCGGGATGGTGCTTGGCGGCGGTCGTGAAGCAGAAGAGGTAGCCGGCGGCGGGAGCGGGTGCTCGAGGAGCTCCCCTCCTCGGGCGCTCGGGCGACGGGGGTTGACGAGTGGGAGGCGCGAGCGGGAGGAGGTGGCTGAGGCAGACCGGACGGCGGAGGCATGGGAGGCCGGCGGCTGGCGGGCCACGAAGCAACCGAGGCGCGGGCGCCAGGCCATGGCGACGGGAGAGAGAAGATGGGGTCAGGCGCTGGAGGGAGATGGGGATCGATCGGGTCTCTCTGGCGGCAGGGTGGAGACGAGGGAGAGATCGAGCGAGAGAGAGAGATGAGGACCGGTCAGGCTAGGTTAGAGGGTTAGGTGGGCCTTAGGGGATGTTGGGCCTAGGGAGGCCTGGCCGCGGGTCTGCTGGACTGCAGGTGGCCTAGGGCGCGGCCCAGGTAAGTGGGCTCTGCCCAATCCTTCCCTCCTCTGTTAGGTTTTTTTAAGAAACAAAGACATGATCAAAGAGAAAAGAATCCAGGGCTTGGGAATAATATGGAAGATATAAAAAATGTCCCTGGGATCCTGGATTTAACTAGTATCTGAATAAAATGCCTTGGCAATTTTTAGAGGCTGCAATGTTATGCAAGTTTGTAAATAACTCAAACTCAAATAAATCCTTAGCCCAACCAAAAAACTTCCAAAAGACCTGAAAATTGGAGGAGGTGGTCTTGGCATGGTCTAGTATCTATAGGTAAAAGTTGAACATTTTATGAAAGAGGAGAATGCCACTTGCAATAAATGGGTGAGAACTGAAAGGAAGAAACTAGTGATGGGGTGTTGCACTTGATGAGGGATTGGTGGCAAGAGAAAGATGCAAGTGTGTTTTGGTTGATTCCATAATAATGGAATATTTATTATAGCTCCTTAATAATATTGGGAGTATATGTTCTAAAGAGAAATCACCATTGTGAATATCCCTCGATTTAAATGGATCGAAGATCCATACGGTTTATTTAGTTGAGTTGGAAAGATTAAAGACATGATGACATGACGCAATGCACATCATGCAATGATGAATGCAACAAGCAAAAACAAATCACACATCGAATCTCGGAAACCCTGGAAGGTATCTGAAGCTCCGGTCTTGGGGCGTCACAACACTCCACCACTGCAAGAGGATCTTGTCCCGAGATTTAGGATGGCACCGGAGAGAAACGGAAGAGGAAGAGAAGAGGTAAAACTAAGTTGCTTCTAGACAAACGAGTGAACCCAAAGAACCTTGAGAGGTTGAACAACTGGAAAGAAAGAATACAATGGAGATGACCAAAGTTGAAAACAATCCGTTAGAAAAGAGGAACAAGGAACATTACGAGAACCTTGTAGGTTGAACGACATAAGAAAAGTGTTACAATGGACAAGAAGTACATTCAAGCACTCTGGTTGAAACGAGATGTATAAGGAATGATAAAGGTCAATTACGACAACACTCCGGTTGAAAAGAGATACAAGATTTGACAAAATGAAAAGAACTTGAATGGAGGACACGACACTCCGGTTAAAAGGATAAGCACGAAAAGAACACGATCCTCAATTTGAGATGATGAGCGAAGAGAGAAAAATCACAATGCCTCCAGTAGAAATGAAAGAAGATAGATCATTGGAATCACAGAATGGAGAAGAAAAGGTCAACTTCTGCCACCAATGAGTTTGGAAAGCACCCTTCCAAGAAGGTTAAAACGGAGTTGTTGGAAAAACCAACAACGAAACAAATAAGCTTGTAGTGGGCTTATGGAAAACATCTCAAAATTATGAGGTGAAATTCTGCCACTAACGGAAACAATAGATTGGATTGAGGTCAACAAGGAGATGACAACTCCTTTCGCCGAGAGGATAGGAGAAAAACTTGGATCATTGATAGACACCACAATAAGCAACATTCCTTAGGGAAGGCTTTAGGTGAAATCTAACCCAAGATAACTCCAACAAAAGGATTGATTGGTTGAAAAGATCTCTTAAGCGAAGAGAAAATGATGGATTTAAATATGTCACTCTTTGAAAACTTGTGAATCATGAAACCCGAAGGGAAATTATCAAGAGTGACATAACACCACCTCAAATGATAAGGTAGAAAGAATTGCACTTCAAAATGCAAGATAAAGAATGCTTGAACTCCTCAAAATAAAACATGTGTTGAGCACCATGTTTATTTTAGAGTATAGCTTGGCGGATCTTAACTTCAAGAGAAATCTTGAAGAACAATTGAAGAATGAAAAGAATCCTTGACGAACCACCATGTAGAGCCTCCATGAAGAACTCCGGTAATAAAAGAATGATCAAAAGAAAGGAAAGAGAAGTTGAAAACACAAGGTGAATCCTTGCAATGATTTAGATCGAGCTTCGTGGTGATATACTTGAGAGATCTTGGAACTCCGGGAAAGAAAAGATGAAACACTAGAACCGAGAATTTATTCATCATGAACAAACTCCGGACAAAGGAATTAATCACTTGGGTGAAAGAAGAATAAGAATTACATTATGCGTATCTTTCACCAATTTAAATTGATGACAAGCAACGGATTTGGCATAGTACTTATTCTTCTTGAAAAGATTGAAAGAGATATTGCCAAACTTGAGAAAAGTCTTCAACGATCCGCCGGTAGGATTGGAAAGAACGAATGAATTGATATGATAACCAAGGAGGAGAACTCTTGAACGAACCACCGTAAGAATTGAAAACGAACGAAGTAAAGGGATGAATCACCGGTAAGAATTAGAGAACGAATGAAGATACTTGAGGAATTTGATACAAGAGAACGAAGAGATCACAAGAGACTAGAGAATACTTGAACGATGCACCAGTCAGATTTGGAGAACGAGAGCTGAAAGCTTTGAATGAATAATTCAGATATGATGGAATTCGGAGAACCAAACTGAAAAGACTCCTGAATTGCTCCGGATGGGTGAAAATAATTCTCACAATCGAAAACAATTAAGATAGGATGGCATAAAGCTAGAATCACGAATCTTTGAAAGAACGGGTAAGGATTTTAAGAGGAACTCTTCTTCTGTCTTCAAAATCCAAGACTAACGATGAGAAACACCATCAAGAATTGTTGAGACAATCCGGAATAATGAAGAATATAAAGGATGAATCAACAATGAAAAGAGTTTGAAAGATCTTGGAGAAAGACATTTGAATGATGATAATTCATTCTTACGTCAAACTTGGAAAAGAATTTGAGAGTAACACCGAGAAAATAGAAGAGTCAGGTAAGATCCTGGGAAAAACCTGTGGGTTAGCGCCCACTCAAAAGAAACACCGTTGAACGATTTAAAAGAGAGATTGCACCGGTTGAATTAAATGGCTTGAATGAGATTACAACCTCGAAAGATCTTGAACGAATGCAGAGGGGAAACACGAATCTTCGAGATATCTTCAGCACTCCGGCAACAATGAATAGCGAGATGTTAATGATCAAGAGGTGCGCCGGCATAAGAAAACATTTGAAACGAGGAAAGGATATGATCGACAAAGCTTGAATTGAATCCACCAGAGAAGAAAAGAGAATGGGGAATGTTAAACTTGTAGCTCCCTTATAATCTTCATAAGAAACACCGGGTAAACATTGAAAGAAAAGACTAAAGCGACTTCTCACAAATAAAAGGATACATGATTAAGAAATCTGAATCCTTGAAGAAAAAAGGATGGGAGGGCGGGAAAAACAAAGGCAACTTGGGACGAATGAAAAAAACACATTGAGAAAACTAAGATTGGATCTTGCAAATGGGAAAAATGATAGGATCATCTTGAAGAGGAGCACACTGGTTGAGAAGAAATTGAGATGACAAACTCGATGATCAAGAAGGATTTGTATTCACATAGGAATATGAGAACACCGCTTAGGAAAGGTATGGAATCAACACTTGACATTGAAGCAACTCGAATACCACAAACCAAAACAAAAACAAAGGATCTAGCTTGCAAAAAAAGACTGAAACAAACATATGATAAATCCCATATCGTATCATGTGTCTGTTGGAAAGAATTCCTACGTGATACTTGAATTCCCACTTATAAACGCCCGAAACTTTCTGGTTATGCAATCAGGTGTTGGGGATACAGGGGAAGCATAATATCTCACCCAAACTAACAATTCCTACATCCAGTTGTATCCATCCTTCAAAACATAACCAAGAAACCTTCGGAAATCATGTACCTCAACCTTCTAAAAGCATCTGTTATACGAGTTATGGCAATACTCTCGAACTCCCGCCCCAGTACTGGGTGGCGTCGAGGTTATCTCACCAACAACTGCATAAAAGAGATTTTCGATGTCGGCGAACTCAGGTATTCCAGAACTGCAACGATAAAATTGTGACGACAACACCTCGGAGCTCAACTCCCCGGGACACTTCCACAACCCCTAAATGTCAGGAGGCACCAAGAACAATGTTCTCGTCACAAGAATATCGGAATGATTCCAAGATACCCGCATGATCCTAATTTTTTTTTGTGAAATTTGAGGAGAGAAAGTCAAAACTTCTATGTCAGGAGGCCTCACCAGAGCGACGAAGGGACTGAGGAGTAAAAAGAATCCTACTCTCCGATATATATAATCCTAAGACTCAAAACATTTTGTTCTAGACTCAACAACGTCATCGATTCGATCAAGCAGGGGGCTCCTAAGTCAGGGATGACTCTGATACCAACTTGTAACACCCACAATGCGGCTATATCTCCCACGTGTCGGGGCACGGCTTAGAGGCATAGCCGCATGATAGATTTGTCGCAAGAGGGGTAATCTTCACACAATCCCATGCACTGAATAAGAAAGGGATAAAGAGTTGGCTTACAATCGCCACTTCACACAAATAACAAGTTAAACATACATCATCTAGAGTACAATCAAGGTCTGACTACAAAACCAAAATAAAAGAAGACAACCCCAAATGCTAGATCTCCGATCATCCCAACTGGGATCCACTACTGATCAACCGGAAAAGACACAAAACAACGATCAAGATCTTCATCGAGCTCCCACTTGAGCTCGGTTGCGTCACCTGCACTAGTATCATCGGCATCTGCAACTGTTTGGAAGTATCCGAGAGTCACGAGGACTCCGCAATCTCACACCCATATATGGTGGCTAACATACGCAAATAAGAGCGAGAAGAGAAGCAACGCAACGGCCGAGAAGCTAGAAGTGATCCTGAAACTACTTACGTTCAAGCATAACACAAGACCGTGTTCACTTCTCGGACTCCGCCGGAAAGAGACCATCACGGCTACACACGCGGTTGATGCATTTTAATTAAGTTAAGTGTCAAGTTCTCTACAACCGGATATTAACAAATTCCCATCTGCCACATAACCGCGGGCATGGCTCTTGAAAGTTTAAACCCTGCAGGGGTGTCCCAACTTAGCCCATCACAAGCTCTCACGGTCAACGAAGGATATTCCTTCTCCCGAAAAGACTCGGTCAGTCTCGGAATCCCGGTTACAAGACATTTTGACAATGGTAAAACAAGACCAGCAAAGCCGCCCGATGTGCCCACAATCCCGATAGGAGTCGCACGTATCTCGTTCTTAGGGCACACCGGATGAGCACTCCGTACAACTAAATCCAGCCCTCAAGTTTCCCCGAGGTGGCGCTGCAAAGGACTCTAGTTCAGACCAACACTTAGAGAAGCACTGGCCCGGGGGGGTTAAAATAAAGATGACCCTCGGGTTAATTACCCCCAAGGGAAAGGTATAGGTTGTTAGGCAAATGTAAAACCAAGCTTGGGCCTTGCTGGATGATTTTATTCAAAAGGAACTGTCAAGGGGTTCCCATAACACCCAACCGCGTAGGGAACACAAAATCAAGGAACATAACACCGGTATGACGGAAACTAGGGCGGAAAGAGTGGAACAAAACACCAGGCATAAGGTCGAGCCTTTCACTCCCGTTTAGGTACCCAACAATATTAAATGTTGTTAAACAAGGCAAGAGGTGAAGCATGAGTAAATTACACAGTTAGGCATTTTAAATGAGGCTGGAAATATCAAACAACAATTCCGGTAAATCCTCATGTGCATTAGCAATTTAATGCAACAACAAATTAAACATTCTTGATGTTGTTATCATGATGCGGATGGCATATGCAAGTTATGAAATTTTTATGAAAATGTTGATATGAACATGATATGAAGCATTTGTCATTGTGGCGGAAACGAAATGGGTGCCACGACAACGACAACGGAAATGGTGCCACGGTAACATTCCGGTTCCAGTAACTCGATTGAGATGCCGGTGCAAAAGAGAGTGTGACGGGAGCATGTCATGCAAGGATGGTGGGGGTGATTCCGGTTACCGGATGTCCCATGTGTCGGTGGCATGGCAACCGAGGGTCGTGCACGAAACAAACGGGCATGGTGCAAACACGGGGTTCATTTCGTGCATCACACAACATTCGTCCACGGCGGTCGTCTTGGGGTTATACCTTCGAGGCCTGCGTTTTCGAAGCATATCGGGTTCGTCGAGGGAAGTAGTCGTTCACGGTCGTCGTGGAAGTAGTGGTTCATGCGGCAGTGGTTGAACTTGACGCTTGCGTTACACGGGTCTTCGGCGACGGTAGTCGTACATGGTTCGGAGTGGTACTTGCATCTTCAGACTTGTCGGTCTCGATTCTTGCAACGGCAGCGGAACACGTTTTCGTAGAGGGACTTGACAAATCCGAGTAACTTGGGGTAATCGGGTACCCGTTCGCGTTGTAGTCGTGCATGGTTCATATGCTTTTAGTGCGCCCGTAGAGGTACTTGGCACATCATTACAAAGGTCGTACACAGATCTAGAAGAGGGACTTGGCGTCTCCGTGTAGCCGAACTTGGGGGGCATCGACATCGTGGTACTTGGTGTTCATGGGTCGTCGTGTCATGGTACTTGCCGGTCCAAAATTGCTCTTGTTCATGGTGGTCAATCGGGACGTCGAGGTTGTCCACTATGACGAACAGGGCATGCATTTCCTGGGGGTGCGGCACGGGTACAGGATGCCAGGGCTGCGTCTTGGGGTCTTGGCCGCAGGGTCCACATGAAAACCGATGAGGCCGCACAAGGGACTATGTGGTCGCTGTTGCTGCACGCCGGGCTGGCGGGAGGAGGTGCTCGGGAGCCCGACATGCCTAGACGACTGTTGCTACAGCCTCGGGCTGCTGGAACGCTTCGGAGCTGCTGCTCGCGGATCCCAAGGATGACTACTTGGCTGCAGGCGCGCGGTGGAGAGGTTCGCCGGACGGAGCAGCTTCAGGGCTGTCGCGCGGGGAACGATGCCACGGCCATGGTTGGTCTGGCGGGAGGCCATGGACGAAGGGGAGATCCGGCGAGGACGGGGTACTGGCAAACGAAGGCGGCGCTGAGCAACAGGCAGAGAAGCGGGATGGTGCTTGGCGGCGGTCGGGAAGCAGAAGAGGTAGCCGACGGCGGGAGCGGGTGCTCGAGGAGCTCCTCTCCTCGGGGGCTCGGGCGACGGGGGTTGACGAGGGGGAGGCACGAGCGGGAGGTGGTGGCTGAGGCAGACCAACCGGTGGAGGCGTGGGAGGCCGGCGGCTGGCGGGCCACGAAGCAACCGAGGCGCGGGCACCAGGCCATGGCCATGGGAGAGAGAAGAGGGGGTCGGGCGCTGGAGGGAGATGGGGATCGATTGGGTCTCTCTGGCGGCGGGGTGGAGACGAGGGAGATATCGAGCGAGAGAGAGATGAGGACCGGTCGGGCTAGGTTAGAGGGTTAGGTGGCCTTAGGGGATGTTGGGCCTAGGGAGGCTTGGCTGTGGGTCTGCTGGACTACAGGTGGCCTAGGGCGCGGCCCAGGTAAGTGGGCTCTACCCAATCCTTCCCTCCTCTGTTCGGTTTTTTAAGAAACAAAGACAGGATCAAAGAGAAAAGAATCCGGGGCTTGGGAATAATATGGAAGATATAAAAAATGTCCCAGGGATCCTGGATTTAACTAGTATTTGAATAAAATGCCTTGGCAATTTTTAGAGGCTGCAATTTTATGCAAGTTTGAAAATAACACAAACTTGAATAAATCCTTAGCCCAACCAAAACACTTCCAAAAGACCTGAAAATTGGAGGAGGTGGTCTTGGCATGGTCTAGTATTTATAGGGAAAAGTTGAACATTTTATGAAAGAGGAGAATGCCACTTGCAATAAATGTGTGAGAATTGAAAGGAAGAAACTAGTGATGGGGTGTTGCACTTGATGAGGGATTGGTGGCAAGAGAAAGATGCAAGTGTGTTTTGGTTGATTCCATAAGAATGGAATATTTATTATAGCTCCCTAATAATATTGGGAGTATATGTTCTAAAGAGAAATCACCATTGTGAATATCCCTCGATTTAAATGGATCGAAGATCCATAAAGTTTATTTAGTTGAGTTGGAAAGATTAAAGACATGATGCTATGATGCAATGCACATGATGCAATGATGAATGCAACAAGCAAAAACAAATCACACAACAAATCTTGGAAACCCTGGAAGGCATCTGAAGCTTCGGTCTTGGAGCGTCACACCTTTACCCCTACAATTTCACATACTTTTATCCACGTTGAAAACTTCAACCAATTTGTCATCAATCACCAAAAAGGGGGAGATTGTAAGCGCATCTAGTGCCACCCCTAGGTGGTTTTGGAGTATTGACGACAAACTTGGTTGAGGGACTAATGTGTTTGTGAAAATTGCAGGATAACACAGGTAGTAGTCCCTCATTGATTCGGTTTACCTACCAGAGATGACCCCTAAAAATGTGTGAAGACAATGATGGTATGTGAAGAGATTAACATTAAAGACTATGATATGAGAAGACATCATATGAAGACTATGGAGTGCAAAGACATAGTTGTTTTGTAGTTTCCTTTTCTTCTTTGTTGAGTCATAGGAACCACCGCACTATTAAGTAGGGTCCAAGTGAACAAAGTCACAGTGACTGAAGTGATGCTCAACCAAATCCTATGTCTTCGAGCGAAGACAACAAGAGCAAATCTTATCCAGAGCTGGATAAGTCAGCTTTACTTGTAGCCCAAGCCAAGCTGCCGCGTGTGTTTGAAATCTGAGCGTCGGACACGTGTCAGTTCCTTAGTGACCCTGGGTCATTTCGACAAATCAGGTCGGGTTGCCTCCTGGCTATAAATAGCCCACCCCTACACCATAAATTGGTGGCTGCTCAGAATTAGTGCAGGATTTTTGTCATTTGAGAGCAACCCACCTCTGAAGCCTTTGAGAGAGAAATCCTTGCGAGGACAAAGCCCTAAACACCCAGAGCCAAAGAGTGTTAGGCATCACTGAAGTCTTTGTGTCTGCGTCATCTGAAGACTTGATACACTTGAGGACTGTGAATCCTCCAGCCGGTTAGGCGTCGCATTCTGAGCATCCAAGAGTCATTGTGGATCGCCGGTGAACGAAGTCTGTGAAGGTTTGGAAGTCTGCCTTGAAGACTTACGAGAGTGATTGGGCGAGGACTGTGTGTCCTTAGCTCAAGGGGAATAAGGTGAATACGCGGTCTTCTGAGTTGAATCTCAGCCTCCCTAACCAGACGTACAGTTGTCACAGCAACTGGAACTGGTCCAACAAATACCTGTCCTTACCAAACAACTGGTTCTATCCTTACCTCTCTTTACTTACAGTTTGTCTTCCTGAAGTCATTGTCTGCTTGCATGATTTGATTGACTTCATTGTGTGAAGACTGTTGTTGTTTGGCTTCATACTATCTTCCATCCTGACCATGCTACCTAGCTGCTGATAGTCTTCGTGCTTTCGCTTTATTGCTTACTTGACTATGGCTTGTCTAGTGCAGTCTACCTTCCGCTGCATATCAATAGGCTCATTTCTACTGTTGTCTTCAAAGTCCCCGTGTTTTGAATACTTCCATAAAAATCGCCTATTCACCCCCCCTCTAGTCGATAACTAGCACTTTCAGATTCAAAGGTGAAATCCGATGGCTGAAATTCTTGGGGGCTTAAAAGAGCTCGTTTTAGGCTCATTTTTGCTATCCTAAATTTCAAAATTGTTCTCAATTTTCAAGAAGTGATCGCCGATTCAAAAAATGTTTACAATTTAAGAAAATGTTCATGAATTTGTAAAAAAGTTCATAATTTTAAAAAATGTTTATGATTTCAAAAAAGGTCTGAAACTTAAAATATTTTCACAAAAAAGAAAAAGAAAGAATAGAAGAAACATAAAGCAAAGCTAAAAAGGAAAAAGGAAAAAATAGAGAGGAAAACAAAAAACTGTTCAGGGAAGGTTCTAGAACCTTTCCAAAACTGGTGGGGAATGAACACTAAAATGGGCAGGTCCAAATTCTCGATCCGGTGCTAGAGAGGCGCGCACTTAGGTTCAGTTTTACTATCCGAAATTTCAAAATTGTTCTTAATTATCAAAAAATGATCGCTGATTCAAAAAATGCTCACAAGTTTCAAAATATGTTCACGAATTTGTAAAAAGTTCATGAATTCAAAAAAAGATTCATGACTTTCAAAAATATTCTCATATTTGTAAAAAGTGTTCATGATTTCAAAAAACGATCACAAAGTTTAGAGATATTCGCAAAGCAGAAAAAGAAAAAAGAAAGAAAAGAAAAAGGAAACCAAAAGGAAAAGAAAAAAAATGATTTAGAGAAGGTTCTAGAACATTTCCAAAACTGGTGGGGATTAAACACTAAAATGGGCCGGCCCAAACTCTCGATCTGGCTTTGGTGGGGTGCACGCTAGGTCACTCATGCACAGCCTACACGCCAAATAGGATCACCAACATGAAGAGAATCAGCACCGATCGTTTTGTATGTTTACCATTAGATAAACGGGCTTGCGGAGCAACCCAATGAAGCACAATCAACCACAGGTCTTGGAAAAGGTCACGAGAATAGAGGCCCATTAGGACAGGGGGCGCAGGTCATGGTATACTCCACTGGAACGAAGACCTGTCAGCCAAAAATGATTCAAACGCGAAATCTGACAACTAAAATTATTGAGGGCGTGAGAGAGCTCGGTTCAGGCTCAGGTTTACTTTCCTAAATACCGATCCACCCTTTTGTTTGCCAATTAATTTCCAGTTTGTCTCTACTCTCTACTCTCTGTATTTACTAGTAAATGCGCACGTGCAACACACGTTAATATTTAGGTAATATATTAATTGCACGCGGATATTAAGTATACTATTATTTGTGTATTAATTATATGATAAGTGCAATATTTGGTATGATATTAATTGCATGTTAAACACGTTGAACGCTCGTTATTGAAGCAGTCTAGGTCGTTGGATTGAGTTAGTTTGATGGTCGAGATCAGTTGGATATGCCCTTTGGGTCTTATATTAGTATAGATATCTATATCTATATCTATCTTATACTACTTAAAAAAATGTAAGATTTCCATTTCACCTTTCTTTCCACCATCCCTTCCTCCAACCTTTCTTGTATAATGATAAATCAACTTAATTTACTTACCTTTTGAACCAGTTTCACTTTAATTTACTTACCAAACTTTTGATCAAAATATATGGTAATTCATGGGCAGAATTTGATGATCACTTATTTACACAATCACATTAATATAGACAAGTAAATTACTAGTATACTGAAAAAGAATGTAAACTTCTCATTTCACCTTTCTTCCCACCACCTCTTCGTCCAACCTTCTATGTACGGAGTATATGATAATCAATCATCTTAATTTACTTACCTTCTGAACTAATTTAACATTAATTTACTTGTTAAACTTCTAATCAAAATATAAGGTAATTCACGGGAAGGATTTGATAAACATTTATTTACGCAATCGCATTATTATTGACACACAAATCACAAACTAACGTACTAGAAAATATCCTATTACAACGCACATACATTGTTCTAGTTCTACAAAAAAAAGGGAAAACTATGCAGTCGCTGGAGAGCCACGAGGTCAACGAGGTCTGCTCGCGTGCGCGCGTCGTAGGGCAGGGGCACGCCGCACGCGGGCGAGATAGACGGATGCGCGCTCCCGTGCGTGACCCGGCGCGCGCACCAGGCCGGTAGGTGCCGTGTACCGCGTGAACCACCCATCCTCCTGGCCAACCCCATCGCATCAAACTCTCATCACCTCTCGGGTAGACGCCGGGCGCCCCTGTTGGATTGGAACCCCCTGCCTGTGCCGTGACTAGCGACACCGCACGCACGACAAAAGTCCCTACACAAACGTCAAGACCTCAGCCGACGGTGACGCAGAGCGCTCCACCTGCACGCACGAGTGGATCAACCAATTGTCCAATTCAACCGGTAGCTTATCTGTAGCCAGGCACTAGGCCGACAAGACGATCTCTCCGTCAAAAAAAAGTTAACAGCCGATCCAATATCCATTCCCCCCGGCTCTATTCCGATCAACGGAATAATTAACCGGACCAAAACTACCGAAAGCAGGGACAAAGATCGTGCGCATCACTTGGCCGATCGACACGAGGGAGACGTCTCCATCTCCATCGGCCCTCGCTTTTCCCCAAACATTTTTTTCATTTTTTTGACAAAACTACTAATCCTGTCCCTCCCCCGACACGGGCGGCCCCCGCGTCGCACGCTTGGGTCTAAACCCGTCCCGCTCGCCGAGCACCTTTAGCTTAGAGAAGAAA
Organism: Triticum dicoccoides; assembly: GCF_002162155.2. Lineage (NCBI taxonomy): Eukaryota > Viridiplantae > Streptophyta > Magnoliopsida > Poales > Poaceae > Triticum > Triticum dicoccoides. The sequence goes on from NC_041380.1 coordinate 483,239,329, forward strand.
ATCACGTCGTAACCTTCCTCGCTAATTAGGTCGCCGCCTGTCTGCTGCTCCGTTTGTAGCCTTCCTGTTCCTGGAGTGGTTGCGCCGTCCTTCTCCGGGTCAGTTTCTTTAAGAGTTGGGGTGGTGGTCATGATGATGATCTTGCGAAGCCTCGAATCGGCCCGCAACTGCTGCGGGGTTTTCGGCGGCCCGGCCCGTGACGCCGACGGGGCAGCTACCTTGGATGGGTTTCCTGCAACCTTTTTGAATTGAGACGAGAAGATGAGATGCTGCTCGTAACCAAAATAATCTGCTCGTTGACGTGAGAGGCGTCGACGGTGTTTCTTCTCCCTCCGGGCGGATGGATGTGGGGAGAAAAGGTTGACATGACATCACATGTGTAATGTGTTTGTAGTTTTGTACTAGTACTAACAATGAATCAAAACATGCAATGATTCCCAAGGTCCTGTGGCCTCTAATCTGTGTGAAGCGATAGCACTTGCTAGTACTACTCCAGGAGGAGGGAACACGGGGAATCGCCAGCACGCCGTTACCTGCTGCGATCTGCAGTCTGACAGGCAGGCACACAGACAGGTCAATGCATTGGTTTTTGGCGAGTGGAGCGCAACCCTCGATCTGCGGGAGCGGCCAACAACAAAAACGCCACGGCTCACGTGCATCATCACCGTGTTTCCGTACGCTTTCTCGTTACCCCTCCTCGGTGCCCGGTTTTCACCTCGGCCGACAGCTTGAGTCGAGCGCCTCATCCGTTGGCGTGCGTGCTGCAGTCAGGATAAGCATGGGGGGGGGGCCCGGCGGTCATTGGGGCAGGCGGCGGTGGTTTGTGCCTGGGGAGGCAGTGGTGACATTTACTTCCGCTGCCGTTATGATGCCGCAAGTTGGGACGGTGCAGAGAGAGCTCACGCTCCTCGTGACGCAGCTTCGCTTCTTGATTACCGTAACAGAGAATCTGCTGCTCCCGTTGTCCGAGGTTGGTCAATGCTGGAGTACTCTGCCGCTGTTATCACGCCGGTATCTACTACAGTAGAACACTAGAGCTTCTTTCGTTCAACGAAATTTTGTAAGATTTTAAGGGATTTTGGATACATAGAAAATTTCCTAGGTTTTCTTTTGAACCGGGCATCACCCCTTTCCATTAACTAGATAAAGAAAATACAACTGCCCAACAGAAAATTTACTAGTTGCCCGTTTGATTTTTATCGATGGAATCCTTATGAAATTTAATTTCCTAATAAGGACTACTTTGCACTCTATTTTGAGAAAATAAAGATCAGCCATTCAAGACTTTTTATACAGTTCTTTAGATTTTTTATGGCATCGAGCATTCTCAGATCAAAATCCTTTTTTTCCAACCGGGATCCTACCCCATTCTATTAATTTCTTAACGGAAATAAGCACTGCACAAGTTCAAGACCGAGAAAATACAAGAGGGCGTGGAAGGGGAGAAGCGAGTAGGGGGTACTAACAGGAAACCCATTGCAACTGCTTGTTGTCGAAACACTTGGGGCAAAAACCTGTTAGCACCAGAACACATACAGAGTTTAATGAAAGTAATATCAACAAAATACGACATGACATATATCAGAGGGCATCACACCCCAGTGAATTAGTACCGACAACCAAAAACAACAATGCTAAGACACGGGAGCCAATGGCTTCATCCGCACTGAACACCTGAAGCATCATGGATCATTAATATTTCATAGTTCGCAGAACGATCAGCTTGAGACGACACCACCTTAAGAACCCTTTGCACAACAACTTGAAACGGAGCACGATCTTCAACTTTCAGTAGTACTGCCCAATACAACATGAAGGATAATGCAATAGACAATTTCTAAGGGGAGCATACCACATGTCCTCAAAAGAATTCTAAAGCGAGTACAAAACATTCCCCAATAGATGGCAACAGGCATATTATCACAAGTAACCACAACATTCAGAAAATGCTGCCAAGAGAAAATCTCGATTTTCAAAGGGATGTGAGCTTTCCAGATCCATTATGATGAGATCGGAGACAAATCTTTCTTGAGCCACTCATAAACAGACTTAGTAGAGAAAATGCACTTGTTATTAAGAGACCAGGAGATAATGTCTGACAAAAAATTAAGATTGTAATTCCTGGTAGTAGATATAATATTTGTCATTGTTTAGTAAGCTTTCAAAAGGGTCTACATCTAAAAGTAAGCTCGAGCACAGTTGAAATAAATTGAGATAAGGTGCAACCCCGCCTTTGAAAAATGTCAAAAAGCACAAGGAACAATCTTTTAAAGCGACATCCAAGTGCCATGGGCAGTGCTAGATTCTAACAAAATTATCACTATTAAATGTTTTTCTCCTAGCAAAGTAAACATCTTTAAATTTCATAATAGCTCTCCAGCACGACGAGTCAGTGAAGAACAAGGCTTAATAGTGTCAATCGTTTTGTTGCGAAAATAACGAGCATGCACAATCTGTTGCCATAGACCTTGCCTAGTTTCCAATTTCCACCACCATTTGACTAAAAGGCTGATATCCTGCTTCCTAAGATCCTCAATACCCAGGCCTCTAATCTTTTTAGATCGGAAAATCCTCGACCATTTAACCATATGATAAGCTCTTTTTTGCCCTTTTGCCAAAAGAAACGTCTATGATGCTTATCCATTTTATTGATAACGATTTTCTTTTTCAACAGAAACATAGACATGACATAGGAAGGAATGCCAGATAAACTAACATCAATCGGGATAGTCCTGCCTAGAGAAGATGTTTAATTACCAACCCGTGCGTCTAATTTGTTAATTAGCCTAGCATCCAAAAAAATCCTACTCAACATTTGTAAGCATGGAAAAGGCCACAGAAACCCCAAGTATCTCATGGGAAGAGTGCCAACTTGACATCCAAACATGTCAACATAGAAACCAGCAGCATCATTCTCCCTTCCAAGGCTCCAATAGTAAATACCCCGCTCTTCAGAAAGTTTATGTTTAACCTCAAAATCATGTAAAAATGTACAAAAGGTACTTAATGTTTAAATCTTTTCTGAAGGGGCAGGCGAGGGGGGGGGGGAGGGGTGGTGGTCGGTCATACAAAATACAGAGGACAATACAGTCCGCATAATGTAAATTTCCCACCCCATTATGAATTAAATCAGGAGTAAGCCCTTGAATCAAATTGTCTCTCCGAGAAGATACCACCATTTTGGTGGGGCATTCAACCACTAAGTTAAAGAAAAAATGCGAAAGTGGGTCACCCTGGCAAACCCCTTTAGCACTTTGAATATAAGGGCCCATCTCATCATTGATTTTAAATCAAAAGGTACCATTCTGCACTGAGACACCAACTGCACCACTTATCAGCAAACCCTCTAATCTTATGACAAGAAAGAAGAAATCTCAATTCACTTTTATCATACGCTTTTTCAAAATCAAGCTTAATAATAATGCCAACATGTTCCTTAATATGAGTATAATGCATGATATCATGCAAAGAAAGAATGCCATCCATGATGTTTCCGTCCTTCATTTGTTGAATACTAAAAAGTTTAGAGGCATAAGGCTCCAACCTAGTATCCATCACTTTAGAGAGTAGTTTATAAGGACATCTTAAAAGGAAAATATGCATGTACCACTGGATTTTCTTAGCGTTAGAAGTTTTAGGGAAGGGAGTGATTATATCGTAGTTCAAATGTGGAACATCAAGTTTCCCCTCATAAAACCACTCAAATAGCCTGAATAAATCTCCACAAACAACCTTGCAACTTTGTTAATAGAATTCAACAAGAATGTTGTCAAGACCAAGGTACCTATTAGTGTCCATAACCAAGGGAGTAGCTTTATTTCATCCAAACTAAAAGGTTTGGTCAAGTTAAAAACATCATCAATGAAGAGTATTTCATTCTCAGGCCACAATAAAGGATCAATATTAAACAAGTTACTATGAGGCAGGAGTAGGGCCAAATAGGTTCCTTTAAAAGTTACTAGCATGGATCAAAAGCTTTTTAGTACCCTCAATGATCACATCACCACATTCAAGAGCATGCATAGTATTGTATTCTCCTCCTACCATTAACAACTTTATGAAAAATGTCGTGTTATTATCACCTTGCAACAAGAGATGTTCATGAGATTTTTAAGCCAAAATGGCTCCTCATCAGCCTATAAAGCATTCAACGCAATAATAATTTCAGCTTTTCTCTTATAGGCTACTCCACAAAGGCCACATGTTTCTTCCAACAACACCAATTTTTGTAGTTCAAGTTTCAACATATTTTTCTTAATTTTATTGATTCCAACATTTTTGGAACCCCATCCTTTAAAATATATCTTAATTATTTCAACTTTATATTCAAGATATCACTAGAACTAGATGTGTAAATAGGTTTTGGCCCAAATCTCAACAACAAAAGGAAGAAAACCAACATTCTTAAGCAAGGAAACATCAAATTTAAAGCACATATTACCAGGAGCTCTAAAAGCTGCCAATCCACAATCCAAGAGAAGGGGATGTCATCAGACATATCCTTAACTAGTTTTTTAGTAGAGACTAAAGGAAACAAATCCTACCACCTAGAAGACATGAGCACTCTGTCCAGATTCTCAAGGGTAGGGGTTCCTGATTGATTAGGACATCAATACCATCATTACACCCACAGCCCCTGCTGCTATATATACTGGACCAATTACTAGAGCTCGCGCACGCCAATTGAATTATCAGGTACTTCCGTTTCTTGGTAACAATTCTAATGTTCATGAGAATATGATGTTGCCTAAATTGGATACATTTGTTTTGCTTACAAATGAAGAGCCTAGTTTGGACAAGAAAGATGAACCTTGGAGCAAGTTCAAGCATGGAGATGATGGCATGCGCAAGGGGATCAAGAACGGAGTTACAAGTGATGATTTTAGGACTTTGAAGCCACCATAAGGAGTGCATGAAGCATTGGACAAAATATACAAGATGCTACTTCATAAATTTCGTCTAGAGACTATTCTAGGTGCTGCGTCACCTTATTATTGGGCCAGGCCCATGTATTTTCTAAATACTTAAGTATAGGCTGTTTTTAGAGTCCGTATGTGTGGGGAAACAAGAGTTAGGGTTGGTTTCGGACCCCTCCTCCAATGGCCACGAAATTCCCCCCTCTTCCTCCATATATGCAGCCCTTAGGGCATCGTTTAGACTTTGGGTTTTGTTTAGATTAAAAGTTCTCCATAGCTGCAACTTCGCGTACTTCGCTTGTGTCCAACGACCAGACCGAGATGTCACAGAACCCCACCTTCATTAATAAAGCTTTCCTCTTTTATTCGCAATATCCATATTGCAATCTCAGTTTCTTGCTTGTTTTTCGTTTGCTCACGAGAAATAGACCCTCGTGGTCAGGTTGATCATGCTCCGGCGTGGTCAATAACCCTCGGAAGTTGGTTTAGCGATTGCTAAGGCGCGACATTGGTAGTCGGATCGTCAAGTCGACTTCCACAGAAAACGATATCTATCTCATCGAAACATCGGGACACCTTCGCCTCTATCAAGTGGTATCAGAGTTCCATGTTGCTCGGTGAGATTTTATAGTTTTTTGTAGTTTAGATTGAGTCTGTTCTTCATACCTACCGTCCACGAAAAAGCCAAAAAAATTAGGGTTAGTTCATCATATCCGAACCAGTCTGAGCCTTTGCATAGTCTTTTCAGTATTTTGCTTTGTTGAATTTGCGGTTGCATCGTCGTGTCTAGTTGCTAGTCTTAGAGTCTAGTCTTTTAGAGTTCCGAGTTCTGATCATAAGTTATCACGCCGCCGCCGCACCATTATCATCGCCCCTGCCATCTACCACCACCGCTTATCCGCCATCGATCCGTCTCCATATACCATCACCAATCCGTATCCACATACCACCACCAATCCATATCCATATACCACCATCATTGCCATATCCTACCACCATATATCCACCACCAATCTGAGTTCCTGTCATATTAGGTTTGTTTTCGAGATCCGTCTATTTCCGATTCATGTTTCCTTGCCTGAGTAGGTTTCGAAAAAAAAGTCTGGAGACCCCCGGGCAGTTTTTAGGCCAAAATTTTCGCAGGCAAAAATATTTTTTCCCTATCCTATTTTTAGGCTTTTCTGAGGCTTTTGAGCCACGTGCCATCATAGTGATTTTTTGTCGCACTTTTTCGTCGTCGCTGCCCTGATTTTCGGAAAAAAAGGCAAAAAAAAAATCGTGCCCATCCCGTCAGTTTGACAAGGGAAGAGTTTTGAGACACTCGCCATTATAGTGATTTTTCGCAAAAAAAAGAGGAGTGCAAAAAAAAAACAGAGCGAAAAAAGTTTCCACAGTGTGATTTTCCCTTGTTTCCGTGCAGCGTAGTGATTTTGTTAGTGTTCTAGGCTCGCGTCTCTAGCACGGTCTAGCCTAGGACCGGCACAGCACCGTCGCTGAGCATTTATTCCACTTTGCATCTCTGAATTGATTATTGCTGACCCTTTTTGCTACCATATTCTAAGCCTTCCCAGCTCCACATACATATACGTCGTGCGTTTGACTCTCCCTGGTAATCGCTCTATCCAAGCTTTGAGAGTTTTGACTACGACGGTTGCCGATCACCGCCTGCTGCTGGGTAAGAACTGGTAAGAATTTGAGATTTGCTTGACGGATTTGTGACACCCACCACCACCTCTTATTAGTAGTCTGTAGGATCATATTCTTGTGTATTTCTATTGCTGCTAACCATGGCAGGATCACAAGCCGACGAGACTGACTGGGAGAACATGACGAATAAGGAGTTGCATGATAAATTTCAGCAAATGATGAGTGGACGGGTGCAAGATGTGCTAAATAGATTTGAAGAGGCCATGGAGAAGATAGATGGCATGGAGAAGACGTTCGAAACAAAGCTCGATAACAAGTTTAATGAATTGCTCGCGCGTCTGATAACCCACAAGTATAGGGGATCGCAACATTTTTCGAGGGTAGAGTATTCAACCCAAATTTATTGATTCGACACAAGGGGAGCCAAAGAATATTCTCAAGTATTAGCAGCTGAGTTGTCAATTCAACCACACCTGGAAACTTAATATCTGCAGCAAAGTGTTTAGTAGCAAAGTAATATGATAGTAGTGATAATGGTAGCAAAAGGTAACAGTAGTAAAAGCAATGTTTTTGGTATTTTGTAGTGATGATAGCAATAGCAACGGAAAAGTAAATAAGCGAAGCATAATATATGGAAAGCTCGTAGGCAATGGATCGGTGATGGAGAATTATGTCGGATGCGGTTCATCATGTAACAGTCATAACCTAGGGTGACACAGAACTAGCTCCAGTTCATTGATATAATGTAGGATTGTATTCCGAATATAGCCATACGTGCTTATGGAAAAGAACTTGCATGACATCTTTTTGTTGGGTTTCGTAGTAATTTCAAAAAATTTCCTACGCACACACAAGATCATGGTGATGCACAGCAACGAGAGGGGAGAGTGTTGTCTACGTACCCACGCAGACCGACTGTGGAAGCGTTGACACAACGTAGAGGAAGTAGTTGTACGTCTTCCCGATCCGACCGATCCAAGCACCGTTACTCCGGCACCTCAGAGTTCTTAGCACATGTACGGCTCTATGACGATCCCCGGGCTCCGATCCAGCAAAGCGTCGAGGAGGAGTTTCGTCAGCACGATGGCGTGGTGAAGATCTTGATGTTCTACCGTTGCAGGGCTTCGCCTAAGCACTGCTACAATATAATCGAGGTGGAATATGGTGGCAGGGGGCACCGCACACGGCTAAGGAACGATCTCAATGATCAACTTGTGTGTCTAGAGGTGCCCCTGCCTCTGTATATAAAGAAGCCAAGGGGGAGGGGGCCGCCGCCAGGAGGAGGGCGCAGGAGGAGTCCTACTCCTACCGGTAGTAGGACCCCCCCCCCCCCAATCCTAGTTGAACTAGGATTCCCCGAGGGGGAAAGAGAGAGAGGGGGGCCGGCCACCTATCCTAGTCCTAATAGGACTAGGGGCGGGGGGAGGCGCGCGGCCACCTTGGGCTGCCCCTTTCTCCTTTCCACTAAATCCCACTAAGGCCCATATGGCTCCCGGGGGGTTTCGGTAACCTCCCGGTACTCCGGTAAAATCCCGATTTCACCCGGAACACTTCCGATGTCCAAATATAGGCTTCCAATATATCAATCTTTATGTCTCGACCATTTCGAGACTCCTCGTCATGTCCGTGATCACATCCGGGACTCCGAACTAACTTCGGTACATCAAAATGCATAAACTCATAATAACTGTCATCGTAACGTTAAGCGTGCGGACCCTACGGTTCGAGAATAATGTAGACATGATTGAGACACATCTCCGGTCAATAACCAATAGCGGGACCTGGATGCCCATATTGGCTCCTACATATTCAACGAAGATCTTTATCGGTCAGACCGCATAACAACATACGTTGTTCCCTTTGTCATCGGTATGTTACTTGCCCGAGATTCGATCGTCGGTATCCAATACCTAGTTCAATCTCGTTACCGGCAAGTCTCTTTACTCGTTTCGTAATACATCATCTCACAACTAACTCATTGGCTGCAATGCTTGCAAGGCTTATGTGATGTGCATCACCGAGAGGGCCTAGAGATACCTCTCCGACAATCGGAGTGACAAATCCTAATCTCGAAATACGCCAACCCAACATCTACCTTTGGAGACACCTGTAGAGCTCCTTTATAATCACCCAGTTACGTTGTGACGTTTGGTAGCACAAAAGTGTTCTTCCGGTAAACGGGAGTTGCATAATCTCATAGTCATAGGAACATGTATAAGTCATGAAGAAAGCAATAGCAACATACTAAACGATCGGGTGCTAAGCTAATGAAATGGGTCATGTCAATCAGATCATTCAACTAATGATGTGACCTCGTTAATCAAATAAAAACACCTTGTTCATGGTTAGGAAACATAACCATCTTTGATTAACGAGCTAGTCAAGTAGAGGCATACTAGTGACACTAAGTTTGTCTATGTATTCACACATGTATTATGTTTCCGGTTAATACAATTCTAGCATGAATAATAAACATTTATCATGATATAAGGAAATAAATAATAACTTTATTATTGCCTCTAGGGCATATTTCCTTCAGTCTCCCACTTGCACTAGAGTCAATAATCTAGTTCACATCGCCATGTGATTTAACAGCAATAGTTCACAACACCATGTGATTAACACCCATAGTTCACATCGACATGTGATAAACACCCAAAGGGTTTACTAGAGTCAATAATCTAGTTCACATCGCTATGTGATTAACATCCAAAGAGTACTAAGGTGTGATCATGTTTTTCTTGTGAGATAATTTTAGTCAACGGGTCTGTCACATTCAGATCCGTAAGTATTTTACGAATTTCTATGTCAACAATGCTCTGCACGGAGCTACTCTAGCTTATTGCTCCCACTTTCAATATGTATCTAGATCGAGACTTAGAGTCATTCAGATCTGTGTCAAAACTTGCATCGACGTAACTTTTTACGACGAACCTTTTTTTTGTCACCTCCATAATTGAGAAATATTTCCTTATTCCACTAAGGATAATTTTGACCGCTGTCCAGTGATCTACTCCTAGATCACTATCGTACTCCCTTGCCAAACTCAGTGGTAGGGCATACAATAGATCTGGTATACAGCATGGCATACTTTATAGAACCTATGACTGAGGCATAGGGAATGACTTTCATTCTCTTTCTATCTTCTGCCGTGGTCGGGCTTTGAGTCTTACTCAACTTCACACCTTGTAAACAGGCAAGAAACCTTTTCTTTGACTGTTCCATTTTGAATTACTTCAAAATCTTGTCAAGGTATGTACTCATTGAAAAAACTTATCAAGTGTCTTGATCTATCTCTATAGATCTTGATACTCAATATGTAAGCAGCTTCACCGAGGTCTTTCTTTGAAAAACTCCTTTCAAACACTCCTTTATGCTTTGCAGAATAATTCTACATTATTTCCGATCAACAATATGTCATTCACATATACTTATCAGAAATGTTGTAGTGCTCCCACTCACTTTCTTGTAAATACATGCTTCACCGCAAGTCTGTATAAAACTATATGCTTTGATCAACTTATCAAAGCGTATATTCCAACTCCGAGATTCTTGCACCAGTCCATAGATGGATCGCTGGAGCTTGCATATTTAGTTAACACCTTTAGGATCGACAAAACCTTCTAGTTGCATCGTATACAACTCTTCTTTAGTAAATCCATTAAGGAATGCAGTTTTGTTTATCCATTTGCCAGATTTCATAAAATGCGGCAATTGCTAACATGATTCGGACAGACTTAAGCATAGATACGAGTGAGAAAATCTCATCGTAGTCAACACCTTGAACTTGTCGAAAACCTTTTGCGACAATTCTAGCTTTGTAGATAGTAACACTACTATCAGCGTCCGTCTTCCTCTTGAAGATCCATTTATTTTCTATGGCTTGCCGATCATCGGGCAAGTCAACCAAAGTCCATACTTTGTTCTCATACATGGATCATATCTCAGATGTCATGGCTTCAAGCCACTTTGCGGAATCTGGGCTCACCATCGCTTATTCATAGTTCGTAGGTTCATCAGGATCTAGTAGCATGACTTCCAGAACAGGATTACCGTACCACTCTGGCGCGGATCTTACTCTGGTTGATCTACGAGGTTCAGTAGTATCTTGTTCTGAAGTTTCATGATCATCATCATTAACTTCCTCACTAACTGGTGTAGGTGTCACAGAAATAGTTTTTTGTGATGTACTACTTTCCAATAAGGGAGCAGGTACAGTTACCTAGTCAAGTTCTACTTTCCTCCCACTCACTTCTTTCGAGAGAAACTCCTTCTCCAGAAAGTTTCCGAATTTAGCAACAAAAGTCTTGCCTTCGGATCTGTGATAGAAGGTGTATCCAATAGTTTCCTTTGGATATCCTATGAAGACGCACTTCTCCGATTTGAGTTTGAGCTTATCAGGATGAAACTTTTTCATATAAGCATCACAACCCCAAACTTTAAGAAACGACAGCTTAGGTTTCTTGCCAAACCATAGTTCACATGGTGTCGTCTCAACGGATTTAGATGGTGCCCTATTTAACGTGAATGCAGCTGTCTCTAATGCATAACCCCAAAACGATAGTGGTAGATCGGTAAGAGACATCATAGATTGCACTATATCCAATAAAGTACGATTGTGACGTTCGGACAGACCATTATGCTGTGGTGTTCCATGTGGCATGAGTTTGTGAAACTATTCCACATTGTTTTAATTGAAGACCAAACTCGTAACTCAAATATTTGTCTCCGCGATCAGATCGTAGAAACTTTATTTTCTTGTCACGATGATTTTCCACTTCACTCTGAAATTCTTTGAACTTTTCAAATGTTTCAGACTTATGTTTCATCAAGTAGATATACCCATATCTGCTCAAATCATATGTGAAGTTTAGAAAATAATGATACTTGCCGTGAGCCTTAACACTCATCGGACCGCATACATCAGTATGTATTATTTCCAATAAGTCAGTTGCTCGCTCCGGAGAACGGAGTCTTAGTCATCTTGCCCATGAGGCATGGTTCGCAAGCATCAAGTGATTCATAATCAAGTGATTCCAAACTCCCATCAGCATGGAGTTTCTTCATGCGCTTTACACCAATATGACCTAAACGGCAGTGCTACAAATAAGTTGCACTATCATTATTAACTTCACATCTTTTTGGTTTCAATATTATGAATATGTGTATCACTACGATCGAGATCCAATGAACTTGTTTCATTGGGTGTATGACCATCGAAGGTTTTATTCATGTAAACAGAACAACAATTATTCTCTGACTTTAATGAATAACCGTATTGCAATAAACATGATCAAATCATATTCATGCTCAACGCAAAAACCAAATAACACTTATTTAGGTTCAACACTAATCCTGAAAGTATAGGGGAGTGTGCGATGATGATCATATCAATCTTGGAACCACTTCCAACACACATCGTCACTTCACCCTTAACTAGTCTCTGTTTATTCTGCAACTCCCGTTTCGAGTTACTAATCTTAGCAACTGAACTAGTATCAAATACTGAGGGGTTGCTATAAACACTAGTAAAGTACACATCAATAACATGTATATCAAATATACTTATGTTCACTTTGCCATCCTTCTTATCTGCCAATCACTTGGGATAGTTCCGCTTCCAGTGACCAGTCCCTTTGCAGTAGAAACACTTAGTCTCAGGCTTAGGACCAGACTTGGGCTTCTTCACTTGAGCAGCAACTTGCTTGTTGTTCTTCTTGAAGTTCCCCTTCTTCCCTCTGCCCTTTTCTTGAAACTAGTGGTCTTGTCTACCATCAACACTTGATGTTTTTCTCGATTTCTACCTTCGTCAATTTCCGCATTACGAAGAGCTTGGGAATCATTTCCGTTATCCCTTGCATATCATAGTTCATCACGAAGCTCTTGTAGCTTGGTGGCAGTGATTGGAGAATTCTGTCAATGACGCAATCATCTGGAAGATTAACTCCCATCTGAATCAAGTGATTATTATACCCAGACATTTTGAGTATATGCTCACTGACAGAACTGTTCTCCTCCATCTTGCAGCTATCGAACTTGTTGGAGACTTACATATCTCTCAACTCGGGTATTTGCTTGAAATATTAACTTCAACTCCTGGAACATCTCATATGCTCCATGACGTTCAAAACGTCTTTGAAGTCCCGATTCTAAGCTGTTAAGCATGGTGCACTAAACTATCAAGTAGTCATCATATTGAGCTAGCCAAACGTTCATAACGTCTGCATCTGCTCCTGCAATAGGTCTGTCACCTAGCGGTGCATCAAGGACATAATTCTTCTGTGCAGCAATGAGGATAAACCTCAGATCACGGATCCAATCCGCATCATTGCTACTAACATCTTTCAACACAATTTTTCTCTAGGAACATATCAAAATAAACATATGAAAGCAACAACGCAAGCTATTGATCTACAACATAATTTGCAAAATACTACCAGGACTAAGTTCATGATAAATTTAAGTTCAATTAATCATATTACTTAAGAACTCCCACTTCGATAGACATCCCTCTAATTTTCTAAGTGATTACGTGATCCATATCAACTAAACCATAACCGATCATCACGTGAGATGGAGTAGTTTTCAATGGTGAACATCACTATGTTGATCATATCTACTATATGATTCACGCTCGACCTTTCGGTCTCCGTGTTCCGAGGCCATATCTGCATATGCTAGGCTCGTCAAGTTTAACCCGAGTATTCTGCGTGTGCAAAACTGGCTTGCACCCGTTGTAGATGGACGTAGAGCTTATCACACCCGATCATCACGTGGTGTCTGGGCACGACGAACTTTGGCAACGGTGCATACTCAGGGAGAACACTTCTTGATAATTTAGTGAGAGATCATCTTATAATGCTACCGTCAATCAAAGCAAGATAAGATGCATAAAAAGATAAACATCACATGCAATCAATATAAGTGATATGATATGGCCATCATCATCTTGTGCTTGTGATCTCCATCTCCGAAGCACCGTCATTATCACCATTGTCACCGGCGCGACACCTTGATCTCCATCATAGCATCGTTGTCGTCTCGCCAATCTTATGCTTCCACGACTATCGCTACCGCTTAGTGATAAAGTAAAGCATTACATCGCGATTGCATTGCATACAATAAAGCGACAACCATATGGCTCCTGCCAGTTGCCGATAACTCGGTTACAAAACATGATCATCTCATACAATAAAATTCATCATCATGCCTTGACCATATCACATCACAACATGCCCTGCAAAAACAAGTTAGACGTCCTCTACTTTGTTGTTGCAAGTTTTACGTGGCTGCTACGGGCTTTAAGCAAGAACCAATCTCACCTACGCATCAAAACCACAACGATAGTTTGTCAAATAGACTCCGTTTTAACCTTCGCAAGGACCGGGCGTAGCCACACTCGGTTCAACTAAAGTTGGAGAGACAGTCGCCCACAAGCCACCTATGTGCAAAGCACGTCGGGGGAACCGGTCTCGCGTAAGCGTACGCGTAATGTTGTTCCGGGTCGTCTCGTCCAACAATATCGCTGAACCAAAGTATGACATGCTGGTAGGCAGTATGACTTATATCGCCCACAACTCACTTGTGTTCTACTCGTGCATATAACATCAACATATAAAACCTAGGCTCGGATGCCACTGTTGGGTTTCGTAGTAATTTCAAAAAATTTCCTACGCACACGCAAGATCATGTGATGCACAGCAACGAGAGGGGAGAGTGTTGTCTACGTACCCTCGCAGACCGACTGCGGAAGCGTTGACACAACGTAGAGGAAGTAGTCGTACGTCTTCCCGATCCGACCGATCCAAGCACCGTTACTCCGGCACCTCCGAGTTCTTAGCACACGTACAGCTCGATGACGATCCCCGGGCTCCGATCCAGCAAAGCGTCGGGGAGGAGTTTCGTCAGCACGACGGCATGGTGACGATCTTGATGTTCTACCGTCGCAGGGCTTCGCCTAAGCACTGCTACAATATAATCGAGGTGGAATATGGTGGCAGGGGGCACCGCACACGGCTAAGGAACGATCTCAATGATCAACTTGTGTGTCTAGAGGTGCCCCTGCCTCTGTATATAAAGAAGCCAAGGGGGAGGGGGCCGCCGGCCAGGAGGAGGGCACAGGAGGAGTCCTACTCCTACCGGGAGTAGGACTCCCCCCCAATCCTAGTTGGACTAGGATTCCCCGAGGGGGAAAGAGAGAGAGGGGGGCCGGCCACCTATCCTAGTCCTAATAGGACTAGGGGAGGGGGGAGGCGCGCGGCCACCTTGGGCTGCCCCTTTCTCCTTTCCACTAAAGCCCATTAAGGCCCATATGGCTCCCGGGGGGTTCCGGTAACCTCCCGGTACTCCGGTAAAATCCCGATTTCACTCGGAACACTTCCGATGTCCAAATATAGGCTTCCAATATATCAATCTTTATGTCTCGACCATTTCGAGACTCCTCGTCATGTCCGTGATCACATCTGGGACTCCGAACTAACTTCGGTACATCAAAATGCATAAACTCATAATAACTGTCATCGTAACGTTAAGCGTGCGGACCCTACGGTTCGAGAATAATGCAGACAGGAGTGAGACACATCTCTGGTCAATAACCAATAGCGGGACCTGGATGCCCATATTGGCTCCTACATATTCAACGAAGATCTTTATTGGTCAGACTGCATAACAACATACGTTGTTCCCTTTGTCATCGGTATGTTACTTGCCCGAGATTCGATCGCCGGTATCCAATACCTAGTTCAATCTCGTTACTGGCAAGTCTCTTTACTCGTTCCGTAATACATCATCTCGCAACTAACTCATTGGCTGCAATGCTTGCAAGGCTTATGTGATGTGCATAACCGAGAGGGCCCAGAGATACCTCTCCGACAATCAGAGTGACAAATCCTAATCTCGAAATACGCCAACCCAACATCTACCTTTGGAGACACCTGTAGAGCTCCTTTATAATCACCCAGTTACGTTGTGACGTTTGGTAGCACATAAAGTGTTCCTCCGGTAAATGGGAGTTGCATAATCTCATAGTCATAGGAACATTTATAAGTCATGAACAAAGCAATAGCAACATACTAAACGATCGGGTGGTAAGCTAATGAAATGGGTCATGTCAATCAGATCATTCAACTAAGGATGTGACCTCGTTAATCAAATAACAACACCTTGTTCATGGTTAGGAAACATAACCATCTTTGATTAACGAGCTAGTCAAGTAGAGGCATACTAGTGACACTAAGTTTGTCTATGTATTCACACATGTATTATGTTTCCGGTTAATACAATTCTAGCATGAATAATAAACATTTATCATGATATAAGGAAATAAATAATAACTTTATTATTGCCTCTAGGGCATATTTCCTTCACTTTTGTCCTACCCTCCCATGGCAGCGGGGTCCTTACGGAAACTAAGAGATATTAAGGCCTCCTTTTAATAGAGAACCGGAACAAAGCATTAACACATAGTGAATACATGAACTCCTCAAACTACGGTCATCACCGGTAAGTATCCCGATTATTGTCACTTCGGGGTTAACGGATCATAACACATAATAGGTGACTATAGACTTGCAAGATAGGATCAAGAACACTCATATATTGATGAAAACATAATAGGTTCAGATCTGAAATCATGGCACTCGGGCCCTAGTGACAAGCATTAAGCATAGCAAAGTCATAGTAACATCAATCTCAGAACATAGTGGACACTAGGGATCAAACCCTAACAAAACTAACTCGATTACATGATAGATCCCATCCAACCCATCACCGTCCAGCAAGTATTTTTCTTATTTTCTTATTTTCTGAAAAGTGTCTCCGTGAAGTTTCAGGTCATCTTTGGTGGGCCCCATGGCCTTCATCTTTGGCAGGTATTTTTCTTATTTTCTGAAAAGTGTCTCCGTGAAGTTTTAGGTCATTCCGAGAACGTTTGCTCCTGCACATAAATAACACCATGGTAGTTCTGCTGAAAACAGCGTCAGTCCGGGTTAGTTCCATTCAAATCATGCAAGTTAGAGTCCAAAACAAGGGCAAAAGTGTTTGGAAAAGTAGATACATTGGAGACGTATCAACTCCCCCAAGCTTAAACCTTTGCTTGTCCTCAAGCAATTCAGTTGACAAACTGAAAGTGAGAAAGAAAAACTTTTACAAACTCTGTTTGCTCTTGTTGTTGTAAATATGTAAAGCTAGCATTCAAGTTTTTAGCAAAGATTATAACTAACCACATTCGCAATAACGCATAGGTCTCAAGTTTACTCATATCAATAGCATAATCAACTAGCGAGCCATAATAATAAAACTCGGATGACAACACTTTCTCAAAACAATCATAATATGATATAACAAGGTCGTATCTCGCTAGCCCTTTCTGAGACCAGAAAATATAAATGCAGAGCACCTTTACAGACCAATAATTGACTAGACATTGTAATTCATGGTAAAAGAGATCCAGTCAACAGTAATGAATGCAAATGATAGCAGTGCTCTCCAACGGGTGCTTTTAATAAGAGGATGATGACTCAGCATAAAAGTAAATAGATAGGCCCTTCGCAGAGGGAAGCAGGGATTTGTAGAGGTGCCAGAGCTCGGTTTTGAAATAGAGGTGAATAATATTTTGAGCGGCATACTTTCATTGTCAACATAACAACCAAGAGATGGCGATATCTTCCATGCTACACACATTATAGGCGGTTCCCAAACAGAATGGTAAAGTTTATACTCCCCCTTCCACCAACAAGCATCAATCCATGGCTTGCTCGAAACAACGAGTGCCTCCAACTAACAAGAGTCCCAGGGGGAGTTTTGTTTGCAATTATTTTGATTTAGTTTGCATAAAGCATGGGACTGGGCATCCCGGTGACCAGCCATTTATCTCGTGAGTGAGGAGCAGAATCCACTCCTCTTGAGAATAACCCGCCTAACATAGAAGATACAGACAACCCTAGTTGATACATGAGCAATTCGAGCATACAAAACAAGATATTTATTTGAAGGTTTAGAGTTTGGCACATACAAATTTACTTGGAATGGCAGGTAGATACCGTATGTAGGTAGGTATAGTGGACTCATGTGGAATAACTTTGGGGTTTAAGGAGTTTGGATGCACAAGCAGTATTCCCGCTTAGTACAGGTGAAGGCTAGCAAAAGTCTGGGAAGCGACCAGCTAGAGAGCGACTGTAGTCATGAACATGCATTAAAATTAATCAACACCGAATGCAAGCATGAGTAGGATATAATCCACCATGAACATAAATATCATGAAGGCTATGTTGATTTTGTCTCAACTACATGTGTAAACATGCGCCAAGTCAAGTCACTTAAATCATTCAGAGGAGGATATCACCCTATCATACCACATCATAACCATTTTAATAGCATGTTGGCACGCAAGGTAAACCATTATAACTCATAGCTAATCAAGCATGGCATAAGAAACTATGATCTCTAGTTGTCATTGCAAACATGTTTATTCATAATAGGTTGAATCGGGAACAATGAACTAATCATATTTACAAAAACAAAAGAGGTCGAGTTCATACCAGCTTTTCTCATCTCAGTCAGTCCATCATATATCATCATAATTGCCCTTCACTTGCACGACCGAACAATGTGAATAATAAGAATAGTGCACGTGCATTGGACTAAGCTGGAATCTGCAAGCATTCAATAAACAGGAGAAGACAAGGCAATATGGGGTCTTTTGTCAGATCAACAATAATGCATATAAGAGCCACCTCAACAATTTAATTATGGTCTTCTCCTATCGACCCCCAAAGAAAAGAAAAGAAATAAAACTATTTACGCGGGAAAGCTCCCAACAAGCAAAAGAAGAATAGGAAATCTTTTTGGGTTTTCTTTTTTAGTTACTACTACAAGCATGGAAAGTAAACTGATTAAAAGCTACAACTAATTTTTTTGGTTTTTCCTAAGGTTTATTAAACACACAAGAAGAAAGCATAAAAAGGAAATTAAACTAGCATGGATGATACAATGAAAAAGTATGAGCACTAACATCTAGCAATGAGTGTGTGAGCATAAATGTAATGTCGGTGAGAAATACGTACTCCCCAAGCTTAGGCTTTTGGCCTAAGTTGGTCTATGGCCACGGCTGGCCTGGCAGATATCCATAATAATAGTTGTTGAGGTCGTACTGTGACGAGGAATAAGGCTCAGATTTCCACTGGCTGACAATCATCTCCGGATCCCACTGGTAATTAGACTAACATGAAGGATCAAATTGTGGTTCCAGCTCTGGCTCCTCGGCTGGTGCAGGGTTCTGGTAGGCGTGGATAGCCGTCAACGGAACAAGGTACGTGCCTACAGTCAAATCAAACAAAGAAGGAGCAGACAAGGTAATAGTCTCAGGATGATGTTTATTAAAGAACAATTGATATTTAAGCTCTCCTTCCCTATTCTTACCAATAAAATCATGTGCCACCATACTTTTATAATCTAGATAAACACGGGGCAACACTTTTTCTTCCTTCTCAGCATGCCTAATAGGTATGTTAAAATGTGCATCTAGGCGTGTAGCATAGATGCCTCCAAAGATGGGGTCCTTGGTACGGTTCAGACTTAACCGTTTGGCAATAATGCTGCCCATACTAAAAGAGTTATCACCGTATAGACCGTAGTGCAAAATAATAATACCAGGGATACTCAGGTTTACACAGTTTCCGCGACCAATTAAGCAACGACTAGCAAATAATGCAAAGTAGTGTAAAATAGGAAAAATGTATGCTAGTGATTCGTGCATCGGAAACCTTCCTTGTTTCCCCTACAGTGATAGTGTCAATAAATCCCTCCACATCATCACGATGTGGTTCTTCTGTCTTGCCCCCAACAGGGACTAAACAAATCCGACAGAAATCATAAAGTGACATCTCCTTATGCTCATCATATAAATGAAATTCCACCGTAGGTGGTGAGTTCCTAGAATGAAAATGAAAGTTTTGCACAGAAGGTATTTGTGAGCAAGAGATACTGATCGCATTGGTCGTGGAGGAAAGCGGTAAGGCTTGCAGTCTGAGCCAACTCATGAAAATCTTCATAAATCCCAGCTGCTCTTAAGAAATCCATGAAAGGCCATTCACACGCCCGAACCTCCGCGGTGCGAGGCAGATTATACTTAGGCTTCGGTGCCTTTTCCTTCGAGCTTTGGCTCGATGAGCCCCTCAAAAGTCTCCTCATCATTTTCTGAAAAATTCTGAAATTTTTAGTAACTTCAAAATAAAAGTAAACCAAACTCAATAATATTGATAGTAACTACTCCTACAAGTGCCTAGGGCCTATATCATGCATCAAAACTACTTTTGACCATATAAATTTGACATGCAAGCTCAAGAACAGGGTCACCTAAGCAGCAAAAATTTGCAATGAATAAAGCACTAGAACAAAAACTAATTGGACCAATGGAGGAGTCACATACCAAGGAACAATCTCCCCAAGCAGTTTTGTGAGAGGTGCTTTGAGCAAGGAGATCGAAAATGGCAGCAAAACGAGCTTGGACACGGGTTTGAGCTGGTTTTTCGTGTTTGGGGGAGGAAGATGAAGTGTGTGGGTGCAGGAATAAGTGGAGGGGGCCACCATGGGCCCACGAGGCAGGGGCGCGCCCTAGAGGGGTGGGCGCGCCCTCCACCCTCGTGGCAAGGTGGTTGGCCCCCCTGGTGTGTTCTTTGTTCCATAAATCCTCAAATATTCTAGAAAAAATCATATTTACTTTTCAGGGCATTTGGAGAAATTTTATTTTCGAGGTATTTTTATATTGCACGGATAATCAGATAACAGAAAGAAAAATAGTTATTTTTATTTTATTTAATATAAATAACATAAAGTAAAAGTGTGGCACAGAAGGTTGTGCCTTCTAGTTTCATCCATCTCATGATCATCAAAAGGAATCCACTAACAAGGTTGATCAAGTCTTGTTAACGAACTCATTCCGAATAACATGGAACCGGAGAAATTTCGAATAACACTATGTTACCTCAACGGGGATATACACCTCCCCAATAATAAGAATATCATATTTCTTATTGATAGTAGGAAGAGGAAATTCAAAACCTCCAAATATAATCGATGGAATCTTTCCAATAGAGTTGATACTATGAACTTGAGGTTGTTTCCTCGGAAAGTGTGTCGTGTTCTCATTACCATTAACATGAAAAGTGACATTGCCTTTAGTGCAATCCCTGCAGTATTCAAAAAGGGTCTTCCAAGAATAATAGACATACTATCGTCCTCGGGAATATCAAGAATAACAAAGTCTGTTAAAATAGTAACATTTGCAACTACAACAGGCACATCCTCATAAATACCGACAGGTATAGCAGTTGATTTATCAGCCATTTGCAAAGATATTTCATTAGGTGTCAACTTATTCAAATCAAGTCTACGATATAAAGAGAGAGGCATAACACTAACACCGGCTCCAAGATCACATAAAGCAGTTTTAACATAATTTCTTGTAATGGAGCATGGTATAGTGGGTACTCCTGGATCTCCAAGTTTCTTTGGTATTCCACCCTTAAAAGTATAATTAGCAAGCATGGTGGAAATTTCAGCTTCTGGTATCTTTCTCTTATTTGTACTAATATCTTTCATATAGATAGCATAAGGATTGGTTTTGAGCATATTAGTTAATCGCATACGTAAAAGGATAGGTCTAATCATTTCAGCAAAGCGCTCAAAATCCTCATCATCCTTTTTCTTGTATGGTTTGGGAGGAAAAGGCATGGGTTTCTGAACCCAAGGCTCTCTTTCTTTACCATGTTTCCTAGCAACAAAATCTTTCTTATCATAACATTGATTCTTTGATTGTGGGTTATCAAGATCAACACCAGGTTCAATTTCTATGTCATTATCATTACTAGGTTGAGCATCATCATGAACATTATCATTAACATTATCATTAGTTTCTGGTTCATTACCAGGTTGTGTTTCAGCGTCAGAAATAGAAATATCATTTGGATTCTCAGGTGTTTCAACAATAGGATCACTAGAATCATGCAAAGTCCTATCATTTTTCTTTCTCTTCTTTTTAGAAGAACTAGGTGCATCTATATTATTTCTCTGGGAATCTTGCTCAATTCTTTTAGGATGGCCTTCAGGATACAAAGGTTCCTAAGTCATTCTACCACCTCTAGTCATAACTCTAACAGCATTATCATTATTCTTATTATTCAATTCATTAAGCAAATCATTTTGAGCTTTAAGTACTTGTTGTACTTGAGTGGTAACCATAGAAGCATGTTTACTAATAAGTTTAAGTTCACTTTTAACATTGGCCATATAATCACCCAAGTGTCCAAGCATATTTGAATTGTATTTCAATTGTCTACCAAAATAAGCATTAAAATCTTCTTGCTTAGCCATAAATTTATCAAAATCATCTAAGCATGGGCTACCAAACTTAGTAAATGGGATTACAGCTTTATCATATCTATAGAGAGAATTTACCTTTACTACCTGTGTCGGGTTATCAAGACCATGAGTTTCTTCGATAGGTAAAGGAGTTGGATTATATGTTTCTTCAACATGCGGTAAATTAAGACCATGTATTTCTTCAATAGGAGGTGAATTCTTAACATCTTCAGCTTTAATACCTTTTTCTTTCATAGATTTCTTTGCCTCTTGCATATCTTCAGGACTGAGAAATAGAATACCCCTCTTCTTCGGGGTTTGTTTAGGGATAGGCTCAGGAATTGGCTCCGGAGGTGTCCAATTATTTTCATTTTCCAACATATACAATAGAATTCCAACTTCATCCGGTGTTCTTTCCCTGAAAACAGAACCAGCACAACTATCCAGGTAATCTCTGGAAGCATTGGTTAGTCCATTATAAAAGATATCAAGTATTTCATTTTTCTTAAGAGGATGATCAGGCAAAGCATTAAGTAATTGGAGAAGCCTCCCCCAAGTTTGTGGGAGACTCTCTTCTTCAATTTGCACAAAAGTATATATATCCCTTAAAGCAGGTTGTTTCTTATGAGCAGGGAAATATTTAGCAGAGAAGTAATAAATCATATCCTGGGGACTACGCACACAACCAGGATCAAGAGAATTAAACCATATCTTAGCATCACCCTTTAATGAGAAGGGAAATATTTTAAGGATATAAAAGTAGCGAGTTCTCTCATCTTTAGTAAACACGGTAGCTATATCATTTAATTTAGTAAGATGTGCCACAATAGTTTCAGATTCATAACCATGAAAAGGATCAGATTTAACCAAAGTAATTATATCAGGATCAACAGAGAATTCATAATCCTTATCAGTAAAAAAGATAGGTGAAGTAGCCAAAGTGGGGTCAGGTTTCATTCTATCATTTAGGGATTGCTTACTCCATTTAGCTAATAATCTTTTAAGTTCAGTTCTATTTTTGCAAGCTAGAATGGCTAAAGAAGCATCTTGATCAAATACATAACCCTTAGGAATAGCAAGTGGTTCTTCATCATCACTTTCATCAGTATCATCAGATTCAATATTTTCAATTTCTCTAGCCCTAGCAAGTTGTTCATCAAGAAAAGCACTAAGTGGCACAGTAGTATCGGGCATAGAGGTAGTTTCATCATAAGTATCATGCATAGCAGAAGTGGCATCATCAATAACATGCGACATATTAGAACGAATAGCAGAAGCAGGTGTAGGTGTCGCAAACTTACTCATAACAGAAGGAGAATCAAGTGTAGAGCTAGATGGAAGTTCCTTACCTCCCCTCGTAGTTGAGGGATAGATATTGGTTTTTGGATCTCTCAAGTTCTTCATAATGATAAGCAGATATATATATCCCAAGTGACTCAAAGAATAGAGCTATGCTCCCCGGCAACGGCGCCAGAAAATAGTCTTGATAACCCACAAGTATAGGGGATCGCAACAATTTTTGAGGGTAGAGTATTCAACCCAAATTTATTGATTCGACACAAGGGGAGCCAAAGAATATTCTCAAGTATTAGCAGCTGAGTTGTCAATTCAAACACACCTGGAAACTTAATTTCTGCAGCAAAGTGTTTAGTAGCAAAGTAATATGATAGTAGTGATAATGGTAGCAAAAGGTAACAGTAGTAAAAGCAATGTTTTTGGTATTTTGTAGTGATGATAGCAATAGCAACGGAAAAGTAAATAAGCGAAGCACAATATATGGAAAGCTCGTAGGCAATGGATCGGTGATGGAGAATTATGCTGGATGCGGTTCATCATGTAACAGTCATAACCTAGGGTGACACAGAACTAGCTCCAGTTCATTGATATAATGTAGGCATGTATTCCGAATATAACCATACGTGCTTATGGAAAAGAACTTGCATGACATCTTTTGTCGTACCCTCCCGTGGTAGCGGGGTCCTTACAGAAACTAAGGGATATTAAGGCCTCCTTTTAATAGAGAACCGGAACAAAGCATTAACACATAGTGAATACATGAACTCCTCAAATTACGGTCATCATCGGTAAGTATCCCGATTATTGTCACTTCGGGGTTAATGGATCATAACACATAATAGGTGAATATAGACTTGCAAGATAGGATCAAGAACACTCATATATTGATGAAAACATAATAGGTTCAGATCTGAAATCATGGCACTCGGGCCCTAGTGACAAGCATTAAGCATAGCAAAGTCATAGCAACATCAATCTCAGAACATAGTGGACACTAGGGATCAAACGCTAACAAAACTAACTCGATTACATGATAGATCCCATCCAACCCATCACCGTCCAGCAATCCTACGATGGAATTACTCACGCACGGCCGTGAGCATCATGAAATTGGTGATGGAGGATGGTTGATGATGACGATGGCGACGGATTCCCCTCTCCGGAGCCCCGAACGGACTCCAGATCAGCCCTCCCAAGAGGTTTTAGGGCTTGGCGGCGCCTCTGTATCGTAAAACGCGATGATTTCTTCTCCCTGATTTTTTTCTCATTGAAACTCAATATATGGAGGTGGAGTGGGAGTCGGAGAGGCAACAGGGGGCCCACGAGGTAGGGGGTGCACCCTAGGGGGGCAGGCGCGCCCCCACCCTCATGGCAAGGTGGTGGGCCCCCTGGCCTTCATCTTTGGCAGGTATTTTTCTTATTTTCTGAAAAGTATCTCCGTGAAGTTTCAGGTCATTCTGAGAACATTTGCTCCTGCACATAAATAACACCATGGTAGTTCTACTGAAAATAGCGTCAGTCCGGGTTAGTTCCATTCAAATCATGCAAGTTAGAGTCCAAAATAAGAGCAAAAGTGTTTGGAAAATTAGATACGTTGGAGACGTATCGGCGTCTTCCACCACCACCACCGGCTGACGACTACATCCATGTCGCGAAATAGCCCTCCGCCGAGTGAGCCGTCTTCCTCTTGCGCCTGGCCAAACTGTTGGTGCTGCTGTTGATACTTTTGTGGCTCATGTTGCTGATGCGGAGGACGATGATTTTGTGGAAGATTACGAGGATGAGGTTGATCAAAATCAGAACTACGTGCAACCACCAGGTCGTCCACATGCAAATAATGGCAATGGTAGGGCTCCTCCTTAGGTAAAAGATCATGACCATCTCCATAAACTGAAATTGAATATTCCACCATTTGAGGGTAGATATGTTCCTGATATATATCTTACTTGGGACTTAGAAACTGAACAATGATTTACATGTTTACAATATCCTGAGGAGAGACGTGTTCCTACTGTTGTTTGTGCTTTCACTAGCTTTGCATGTGTTTGGTGGTCTAAACATTGTAGATTATATCCTATTCCAGCTACTTGGGCTGCTTTGAAAACTGCTATGCGTACTTGTTGGGTTCCACCATATTATCAACGTGAATTACTTCAAAAATTGCCGCGTTTTAGACAAGGAAAAAATTCTGTAGAAGAATATTATCATGAATTACAAACTGGCATGATTAGATGTGGTATTGTTGAGGAGAATGAAGCTATGCTTGCACATTTTATGTGTGGATTAAATAGAGAGATTCAAACCATTCTAGAGTATAAGGAGTATACTAATATCACTCGTTTATTTCATCTTGCTTGTAAAGCTGAACGTGAAGTGCAGGATCGACAGGCATTGGCGCGAACTAACTTTTCTACAGGTCAATCTTCATCATGGACACCACGTGCATCCTCTACTTACACTGCACCAGCATCTCCATTTGGTGCCACCTCCAGCCATGATACAATAAAGTAGACACAACCACCACTATCTGCCAAGAGCACACCTGCCGGGCCTGCGCAGAGCTCTTCTTCTTCCATGGCATCAACAGGGCACACAAGTGATATTATTTGTCGTCGTTGTAAGGGAAGAGGACATTTTGCGAGATAATGCAAATCTCAGCGTGTGATGATTGCTACTGAGGATGGTGGGTATGAGTCCGCTAGTGACTATGATGAGGAGACTTTGGCTCTTATTACACATGAAGAACACGGTGGAGAGGATTCTGATCATGACACGCAATACATGGCTGCTGAAGATGCTGACAGGTATGAATGTTTAGTTGCTCAACGTGTTTTGAGTGTGCAGGTTACACAAGCTGAGCAAAATTAGAGGCATATTTTGTTCCATACAAAGGGAGTTGTGAAGGAACGTTCTGTTCGCGTCATCATAGATGGAGGGAGTTGCAATAACTTGACTAGCATGGAGATGCTGGAGAAGCTATCTCTCACCACAGGACCACATCCACATCCTTACTACATCCAATGGTTCAACAACAGCGGCAAGGTTAAGGTAACACGTACTGTTCGTGTGCATTTTAGTATCTCTACATATGCTGATTATGTTGATTGTGATGTGGTACCTATGCAAGCATGTTCCTTAGTACTTGGTAGACCATGGCAATTTGATAAAAATTCTATACACCATGGTACAAACAATCAGTATACTCTTGTTCATAAGGATAAAAATATTACTTTGCTTCCTATGACTCTTGATTCCATTTTGAAAGATGATATTAATAGAGCTAATAAAGCAAAACAGGAGAAAAATAAGAGTGAAAATCAGATTGTGGCAAAAGAATTTGAGAAACAAATGAAGCCTAATAATAAACCATCTAGTGTTGTTTCTGAAATTAAATTGAAAAGTACATGTTTACTTGCCACCAAATCTGATATTGATGATCTAGATTTTAGCAAATCTGTTTGTTATGCTTTTGTGTGCAAAGAGGCATTATTTTCATTCGAGGACGTGCCTTCCTCTTTACCTCCTGCTGTCACTAACATTTTGCAGGAGTTCGCTGACATCTTTCCACAAGACGTGCCACCGGGATTACCACCTATTCGAGGGATTGAGCATCAAATTGACTTAATTCCCGGTGCATCATTAGCCAACCGTGCACCATACCGCACCAATCCAGAGGAGACGAAGGAGATTATGCGTCAAGTACAAGAACTGCTCGACAAAGGTTATATACGCGAATCCCTTAGTCCTTGTGATGTTCCTATCATTTTAGTGCCGAAAAAGGATGGTACGTCGCGTATGTGTGTTGATTGTAGAGGCATTAATAATATTACTATTCGTTATTGTCATCCTATTCCTAGGCTAGATGATATGCTTGATGAATTGAGTGGCTCTACAATATTCTCCAAAGTTGATTTGCATAGTGGATACCATCAAATTCGTATGAAATTGGGAGATAAATGGAAAACAACATTTAAAACTAAGATTGGATTATATGAGTGGTTAGTCATGCCTTTTGGGTTAACTAATGCACCTAGTACTTTCATGAGATTAATGAACGAAGTTTTACGTGCTTTCATTGGACTATTTGTGGTAGTTTACTTTGATGACATATTGATTTATAGTAAATGTTTGAAGGAACATTTACGTGTTGTTTTTATTGCTCTACGTGATGCACGTTTGTTTGGTAACCTTGGAAAGTGCACCTTTTGCACTGACCGAGTATCTTTTCTTGGCTATGTTGTTACTCCATAGGGAATTGAAGTTGATAAAGCCAAGATTGAAGCTATTGAGAGTTGGCCGCAACCCAAAATGGTCACACAAGTGAGGGGTTTCCTTGGCCTCGCTGGTTTCTATAGGAGTTTTGTGAGAGATTTCAGCACCATTGCTGCACCTCTCAACGAGCTTACAAAGAAGGATGTGCCTTTTGTTTGGGGTACCACACAGGAAGAAGCCTTCACAGTATTAAAAGATAAGTTGACACATGCTCCTTTACTCCAACTTCCTGATTTTAATAAGACTTTTGAGCTTGAATGTGATGCTAGTGGAATTATATTAGGAGGTGTGTTATTAGAAGATGGCAAACCTGTTGCATACTTTTCTGAAAAATTGAGTGGGTCTAGTCTGAACTATTCTACTTATGATAAAGAATTATATGCTGTTGTTCGGACCTTAGAAACATGGCAACATTATTTATGGCCCAAGGAATTTGTTATACGTTCTGGTCATGAATCTTTGAAACACATTAAAAGTCAAGAAAAATTGAACCATAGACATGCTAAATGGGTTGAATTCATTGAGACTTTCCCTTATGTCATTAAACACAAGAAGGGTAAAGAAAATGTTATTGCTGATGCATTGTCTCGTCGTTATACTATGCTTTCACAAATCGACTTTAAAATATTTGGTTTGGAGACCATCAAAGATCAATATGTGCATGATGCTGAATTTAAAGATGTATTGCAGAATTGTAAGGAATGGAGAACTTAGAACAAGTTCGTTCTCAATGATGGATTTGTGCTTCGTGCTAACAAGCTATGCATTCCAGTCCGCTCGTCTTTTGTTGTTGCAGGAGGCGCATGGAGGAGGATTAATGGGACACTTTGGCGTCAAGAAAACGGAGGATATACTTGCTACACATTTCTTTTGGCCAAAGATGAGACGGGATGTTGAGCGTTTTGTTGCTCGCTGCACTACATGTCAAAAAGCTAAGTCACGACTCAATCCTCATGGTTTATATATGCCTTTGCCTGTACCTAGTGTTCCTTGGGAGGATATATCTATGGACTTTGTTTTAGGTTTACCTCGAACAAAGAAGGGGTGGGATAGCATATTTGTTGTCGTCGATAGGTTCTCGAAAATGGCACACTTTATACCATGTCATAAAAGCGATGATGCTGTTAATGTTGCTGATTTGTTCTTTCGTGAAATTATTCGCTTGCATGATGTGCCAAATACTATTGTTTCAGATCATGATACTAAATTTCTTAGCCACTTTTGGAGATGTTTATGGGCTAAGTTGGGGACTAAACTGCTTTTTAGTACTACTTGTCACCACAAAACTAATGGAAAAACTAGAGTAGTCAATAGAACATTGTCTACTATGCTTAGGGCTGTTTTGAAGAATAATAAGAAAATGTGGGAAGAATGCTTGCCTCATATTGAATTTGCTTATAATCGTTCATTGCATTCTACTACTAAGATGTGCCCTTTTGAAATTGTGTATGGTTTCCTACCTCGTGCACCTATTGATTTGTTACCTCTTCCATCTTCGGAGAAGGTTAATTTTGATGCTAAAGAACGTGCTGAATTGATTTTAGAAATGCATGAGTTAACTAAGGAAAACATTGAACGTATGAATGCTAAATATAAAGTTGCTAGAGATAAGGGTAGAAAACATGTTGTGTTTGCACCTGGAGATCTTGTTTGGTTACATTTGCGTAAGGATAGATTTCCTAATTTGCGCAAATCAAAACTAAAGCCATGTGCTTCTGGTCCTTTTAAGGTGTTAGAGAAAATAAATGATAATGCATATAAACTTGAGCTGCCTGCAGATTTTGGGGTTAGTCCCAATTTTAACATTGCATATTTGAAGCTGTTCGGAAACGTAGTAATTTCAAAAAAATTCCTACGCACATGCAAGATCATGGTGATGCATAGAAACGAGAGGGGAGAGTGTTGTCTACGTACCCTCGTAGACCGAAGCGGAAGCATTGACGTAACGTAGAGGAAGTAGTCGTACGTCTTCCCGGTTCAACCGATCCAAGCACCGTTACTCTGGCACCTCTGAGTTCTTATCACACGTTCAGCTCGATGACGCTCCCCGGGCTCCGATCCAGCAAAGCTTCAGGGAAGAGTTCCGTCAGCATGACGATGTGGTGACGATCTTGATGTACTACCGTCGCAGGGCTTCGCCTAAGCACCGCTACAATATTATCGAGGATTATGGTGGAAGGGGGCACCGCACACGGCTAAGAATATGAATACGTGGATCAACTTGTGTGTCTAGGGGTGCCCCCTGCCCCCGTATATAAAGGATCAAGGGGAGGAGGCCGGCCGGCCCTCTATGGCGCGCCAAGGAGGAGTCCTCCTCCTAGTAGGAGTAGGACTCCTACTAGGAGGGGGAAAGAAGTGGGGAGGGAGAGGGAAAGGGGGGCGCCGCCCCCCCCTCTCCTAGTCCAATTCGGACCAGGGGGGAGGAGGCGCGCGGCCCACCTTTGGCTGCCCCTCTCTCTCTCCACTAAGGCCCATATGGCCCATTACTTCTCCCGGGGGGG
>NC_041380.1:483269623-483309351 GCF_002162155.2 Triticum dicoccoides
TGATCACATCCGGGACTCCGAACTAACTTCGGTACATCAAAACTCATAAACTCATAATATAACTGTCATCAAAACCTTAAGCGTGCGGACCCTACGGGTTCGAGAACAATGTAGACATGACCGAGACACGTCTCCGGTCAATAACCAATAGCGGAACCTGGATGCTCATATTGGCTCCTACATATTCTACGAAGATCTTTATCGGTCAGACCGCATAACAACATACGTTGTTCCCTTTGTCATCGGTATGTTACTTGCCCGAGATTCGATCGTCGATATCTCAATACCTAGTTCAATCTCGTTACCGGCAAGTCTCTTTACTCGTTTCGTAATACATCATCTCGCAAAAAACTCATTAGTTGCAATGCTTGCAAGGCTTATTGAAAGTGCAACTATCCCTAGGTGGTTTTGGTAATTCATAACAACATATAGCTCATTGAGCTGATGCTATTCCAAGATGATTATTTCAGGAAAGCTCAATGATTGGAATGGCATGGATGTGAAAGTGGAACCCTCAAAATGCTAAGGACAAAGGATTGGCTCAAGCTCAAAAGCTCAAGACTCTTCATTTTATATTTTAGTGATCCAAGATCACATTGAGTCTTTAGGAAAAGCCAATACTATCAAGGAGGGATGAGGTGTTGCTTAATGAGCCTCTTGCTTCATGTGCTTAGTGATATTCTCCAAAACCCTCAACTACTTTCCCACTTCCACATATGACTTAAACCCTAAGCCAAACTCGGTCCTACCGATTCTTCCTATCCGGCGCCACCGAGTTTCACTTGTCATAAGCCACTGCCAAACCCTAGCAATTCGGTTCTACCGATAGGGATCTCGGTCTCACCTAGATGGGATTGCAAACTCTCTGTTTCCCTTTCGTAACTTTTCGGTCTCACCGAAAGAGCGAATCGGTCCCACCGAGATTGCAATGTAAATTCAGTGTTTCTCCTTTGTAACTTTTCGGTCTCACCGAAAGAGCAAATCGGTCCCACCGAGTTTGCCTGACCAACTCTCTGGTTAGCTAATTACCAAATTCGGTCTCATCGAGTTTGTGTAATCGGTCTCACCATGATTACGTTATGCCAAACCCTAACCATATCGGTCCTACCGAGTTGCATGTCAGTCCCACCGAAAATCTCTAACGGTCACTAGGTTTACATTTTCGGTCCGACCGAGTTTGTTGATTCGGTCCCACCGAGATTGGAAAACTGTGTGTAACGGTTGGATTTTGTGTGGAGGCTATATATACCCCTCCACCTCCTCTTCATTTGAAGAGAGAGCCATCAGAACACATACACCATTCCAACTCATATGTTCTGAGAGAGAACCACCTACTCATGTGTTGAGACCAAGATATTCCATTCCTACCATATGAATCTTGATCTCTAGCCTTTCCAAGTTGCTTTCCACTCAAATCTTCTTTCCACAAAATCCAAATCCTATGAGAGAGAGTTGAGTGTTGGGGAGACTATCATTTGAAGCACAAGAGCAAGGAGTTCATTACCTACACACCATTTGTTACTTCTTGGAGAGTGGTGTCTCCTAGATTGGCTAGGTGTCACTTGGGAGCCTCCGACAAGATTGTGGAGTTGAACCAAGGAGTTTGTAAGGGCAAGGAGATCGCCTACTTCGTGAAGATCTACCGCTAGTAAGGCAAGTCCTGTGTGGGCGATGGCCATGGTGGGATAGACAAGGTTGCTTCTTTGTGGACCCTTTGTGGGTGGTTGCTTCTTCGTGGACCCTTCGTGGGTGGAGCCATGTGTGGACTCGCGCAACCATTACCCTTTGTGGGTGGAGCCCTCTGTGGACTCTCGCAACCGTTACCCTTTGTGGGTTGAAGTCTCCATCAACGTGGATGTAGGATAGCACCACCTATCCGAACCACGGGAAAAACATCCGTGTCTCCAATTGCGTTTGAATTCTCCAAACCCTTCCCTTTACATTCTTGCAAGTTGCATGCTTTACTTTCCGCTGCCAATATACTCTTTGCATGCTTGCTTGAATTGTGTGATGATTGCTTGACTTGTCCTAAAATAGCTAAAATCTGCCAAGAACTAAAATTGGGAAAAGGTTAAGTTTTTATTTGGTCAAGTAGTCTAATCACCCCCCCTCTAGACATACTTTCGATCCTACAAGTGGCATCAGATCTTTGGTCTCCATTTGCTTTGATCTCCATAGCTTTTGGTGGTCATACCCTTTGTTTCACAACCTAGGAGAGTATGGCGTCTAGCGAGGGAAATTATCACCGTAGAGGTCCCTACTTTGATGGTACTAATTTTGCTAGTTGGAAGCATAAAATGAAAATGCATATTCTTGGACATAACCCCGCCGTTTGGGCTATTGTGTGTGTTGGTTTGCAAGGTGACTTCTTTGATGGGAAAGAACCAAACCGTGAAGCTACCGCGGATGAGTTGAAGATGTTGCAATACAATGCTCAAGCTTGTGATATTCTCTTCAACGGATTGTGCCCCTAAGAATTCAACAAAATCAGCCGTCTTGAGAATGCGAAGGAAATTTGGGACACTTTGATTGATATGCACGAAGGTACCGACTCCGTCAAGGAATCCAAGTTGGATGTGCTTCAAAGTCAACTTGACAAGTTCAAGATGAAGGATGGTGAAGGTGTCGCTGAAATGTACTCTAGGCTTGCTCTCATCACAAATGAGATTGCCGGCTTAGGAAGTGAAGAGATGACCGATAGATTCATCATCAAGAAGATTCTAAGAGCCTTGGATGGAAAATATGATACCGTGTGCACATTGATCCAAATGATGCCCAATTACAAAGATCTCAAGCCAACAGAGGTGATTGGAAGAATTGTTGCTCATGAGATGTCACTTAAGGATAAAGAGGAACTTCACAACAAATCAAGTGGTGCCTATAAAGCCTCATGTGAAGCCCCTACATTATCAAGTGAGAAACAAGACTTCAATGAAGAATTGAGCTTAATGGTGAAGAACTTCAACAAGTTCTACAAGAGTAGAAGCAAAGATAGAAGCATCAAGTCAAGGTCCGACAATGACAAAAGATCTTCTAGTCGAGAGCGTAACTGCTACAGTTGTGGAAGACCCGGACACTATTCCAATGAGTGTACGGCTCCCTACAAGAGAAGAGAAGATTCTCCAAAAAGAAGAAGCAAAAAATCACCACCATGAGAGAGAAGGAGTAGAGATGATCATTATGAACGAAGATACTCACGGAAAAGAAAGGATTCGGAAAGGAAGGAAAAATCATCAAGGAGCTACACAAGACGAAGACATCAAGCTCATGTTGGTGAATGGGTATCCGGCTCCGACTCCGACAGCCACTCCGAGAGAAGTTATCACTCCGACTCCAAAGATACTCAAGATGAAGGTGTTGCCGGTCTAGCACTTGTGTCAACCAACTCCTACGACATATTTGTTGGGTTTCATAGTAATTTCAAAAAAATTCCTACACTCACGCAAGATCATGTGATGCATATCAACGAGAGGGGAGAGTGTTGTCTACGTACCCACGTAGACCGACTGCGGAAGCGTTGACACAACGTAGAGGAAGTAGTCGTACGTCTTCCCGATCCGACCGATCCAAGCACCGTTACTCCGACACCTCCGAGTTCTTAGCACACGTACAGCTCGATGACGATCCCTGGGCTCCGATCCAGCAAAGCGTCGGGGAGGAGTTCTGTCAGCACGACGGCGTGGTGACGATCTTGATGTTCTACTGTCACAGGGCTTCGCCTAAGCACTGCTACAATATAATCGAGGTGGAATATGGTGGCAGGGGGCACCGCACACGGCTAAGGAACGATCTCAATGATCAACTTGTGTGTCTAGAGGTGCCCCTGCCTCCGTATATAAAGGAGCCAAGGGGGAGGGGGCCGCCGGCTAGGAGGAGGGCGCAGGAGGAGTCCTACTCCTACCGGGAGTAGGACTCCCCCCCCAATCCTAGTTGGACTAGGATTCCCTGAGGGGGAAAGAGAGAGACGGGGGCCGGCCACCTCTCCTAGTCCTAATAGGACTAGGGGAGGGGGAGGCGCGTAGCCACCTTGGGCTGCCCCTTTCTCCTTTCCACTAAAGCCCATTAAGGCCCATATGGCTCCCGGGGGGTTCCGGTAACCTCCCGGTACTCCGGTAAAATCCTGATTTTACCCGGAACACTTCCGATGTCCAAATATAGGCTTCCAATATATCAATATTTATGTCTCGAACATTTCGAGACTCCTCGTCATGTCCGTGATCACATCCGGGACTCCGAACTAACTTCGGTACATCAAAATGCATAAACTCATAATAACTGTCATCGTAACGTTAAGCGTGCGGACCCTACGGTTCGAGAATAATGCAGACATGACTGAGACACATCTCTGGTCAATAACCAATAGCGGGACCTGGATGCCCATATTGGCTCGTACATATTCTACGAAGATCTTTATCGGTCAGACCGCATAACAACATACGTTGTTCCCTTTGTCATCGGTATGTTACTTGCCCGAGATTCGATCGTCGGTATCCAATACCTAGTTCAATCTCGTTACCGGCAAGTCTCTTTACTCGTTCTGTAATACATCATCCTGCAACTAACTCATTTAGTTGCAATGCTTGCAAGGCTTAAGTGATGTGCATTACCGAGAGGGCCCAGAGATACCTGTCCGACAATCGGAGTGACAAAACCTAATCTCGAAATACGCCAACCCAACATGTACCTTTGGAGACACCTGTAGTACTCCTTTATAATCACCCAGTTACGTTGTGACGTTTGGTAGTACCCAAAGTTTACCTCCGGTAAACGGGAGTTGCATAATCTCATAGTTATAGGAACATGTGTAAGTCATGAAGAAAGCAATAGCAACATACTAAACGATTGGGTGCTAAGCTAATGGAATGGGTCATGTCAATCAGATCATTCTCTTAATGATGTGATCCCGTTAATCAAATAACAACTCATTGTTCATGGTTAGGAAACATAACCATCTTTGATTAACGAGCTAGTCAAGTAGAGGCATACTAGTGACACTTTGTTTGTCTATGTATTCACACATGTATTATGTTTCCGGTTAATACAATTCTAGCATGAATAATAAACATTTATCATGATTATAAGGAAATAAATAATAATTTTATTATTGCCTCTAGGGCATATTTCCTTTAGTCTCCCACTTGCACTAGAGTCAATAATCTAGATTACACCGTAATGATTCTAACACCCATGGAGCCTTGGTGCTGATCATGTTTTGCTCGTGGAAGAGGCTTAGTCAATGGGTCTGCAACATTCAGATCCGTATGTATCTTGCAAATCTCTATGTCTCCCACCTGGACTAGATCCCGGATGGAATTGAAGCGTCTCTTGATGTGCTTGGTTCTCTTGTGAAATCTGGATTCCTTTGCCAAGGCAATTGCACCAGTATTGTCACAAAAGATTTTCATTGGACCCGATGCACTAGGTATGACACCTAGATCGGATATGAACTCCTTCATCCAGACTCCTTCATTTGCTACTTCCGAAGTAGCTATATACTCCACTTCACATGTAGATCCTGCTACAACGCTTTGTTTAGAACTGCACCAACTGACAGCTCCACCGTTTAATGTAAACACGTATCCGGTTTGCGATTTAGAATCGTCTGGATCAGTGTTAAAGCTTGCATCAACGTAACCATTTACGACGAGATCTTTGTCACCTCCATATACGAGAAGCATATCCTTAGTCCTTTTTGAAGGTGAGAAAATAACGATATCCGCCACGAGCCTCAATATTCATCGGACCACATACATCTATATGTATGATTTCCAACAAATCTGTTGCTCTCTCCATAGTACCGGAGAACGGTGTTTTAGTCATCTTGCCCATGAGGCACGGTTCGCAAGTACCAAGTGATTCATAATCAAGAGGTTCCAAAAGCCCATCAGTATGGAGTTTCTTCATGCGTTTTACACCGATATGACCTAAACGGCAGTGCCACAAATAAGTTGCACTATCATTATCAACTCTGCATCTTTTGGCTTCAACATTATGAATATGTGTATCACTACTATCGAGATTCATCAAAAATAGACCACTCTTCAAAGGTGCATGACCATAAAAGATATTACTCATATAAATAGAACAACCATTATTCTCTGATTTAAATGAATAACCGTCTCGCATCAAACAAGATCCAGATATAATGTTCATGCTCAACGCTGGCACCAAATAACAATTATTTAGGTCTAATACTAATCCCGAAGGTAGATGTAGAGGTAGCGTGCCGACCGCGATCACATCGACTTTGGAACCATTTCCCACGCGCATCGTCACCTCGTCCTTTGCCAGTGTTCGCTTAATCCGTAGTCCCTGTTTCGAGTTGCAAATATTAGCAACAGAACCAGTATCAAATACCCAGGTTCTACCGCGAGCTCTAGTAAGGTACACATCAATAACATGTATATCACATATACCTTTGTTCACCTTGCCATCCTTCTTATCCGCCAAATACTTGGGGCAGTTCCGCTTCCAGTGACCAGTCTGCTTGCAGTAGAAGCACTCAGTTTCAGGCTTAGGTCCAGACTTGGGTTTCTTCTCCTGAGCAGCAACTAGCTTGCCGTTCTTCTTGAAGTTCCCCTTCTTCTTCCCTTTGCCCTTTTTCTTGAAACTAGTGGTCTTGTTAACCATCAACACTTGATGCTCCTTCTTGATTTCTACCTCCGCAGCTTTCAGCATTGCGAAGAGCTCGGGAATAGTCTTGTTCATCCCTTGCATATTATAGTTCATCACGAAGCTCTTGTAGCTTGGTGGCAGTGATTGGAGAATTCTGTCAATGACGCAATCATCTGGAAGATTAACTCCCATCTGAATCAAGTGATTATTATACCCAGTCATTTTGAGTATATGCTCACTGACAGAACTGTTCTCCTCCATCTTGCAGCTATAGAACTTATTGGAGACTTCATATCTCCCAATCCGGGCATTTGCTTGAAATATTAACTTCAACTCCTGGAACATCTCATATGCTCCATGACGTTCAAAACGTCGTTGAAGTCCCGATTCTAAGCCGTAAAGCATGGCACACTGAACTATCAAGTAGTCATCAGCTTTGCTCTGCGAGACGTTCATAACATCTGGTGTTGCTCCAGCAGCAGGCCTGGCACCCAGCGGTGCTTCCAGGACGTAATTCTTCTGAGCAGCAATGAGGATAATCCTCAAGTTATGGACCCAGTCTGTGTAATTGCTACCATCATCTTTCAACATTGCTTTCTCAAGGAACGCATTAAAATTCAATGGAACAACAGCACGAGCCATCTATCTACAATCAACATAAACAAGCAAGATACTATCAGGTACTAAGTTCATGATAAGTTTAAGTTCAATTAATCAAATTACTTAAGAACTCCCACTTAGATAGACATCCCTCTAATCCTCTAAGTGATCACGTGATCCAAATCAACTAAACCATTACCGATCATCACGTGAGATGGAGTAGTTTTCAATGGTGAACATCGTTATGTTGATCATATCTACTATATGATTCACGCTCGACCTTTCGGTCTCCGTGTTCCGAGGCCATATCTGCATATGCTAGGCTCGTCAAGTTTAACCTGAGTATTCTGCGTGTGCAAAAACTGGCTTGCACCCGTTGTAGATGGACGTAGAGCTTATCACACCCCATCATCACGTGGTGTCTAGGCACGACGAACTTTGGAAACGGTGCATACTCAGGGAGAACACTTCTTGATAATTTAGCGAGAGATCATCTTATAATGCTACCGTCAATCAAAGCAAGATAAGATGCATAAAAAGATAAACATCACATGCATTCAATATAAGTGATATGATATGGCCATCATCATCTTGTGCTTGTGATCTCCATCTCCGAAGCACCGTCATGATCACCATCGTCATCGGCGCGACACCTTGATCTCCATCGTAGCATCGTTGTCGTCTCGCCAATCTTATGCTTCCACGACTATCGCTACCGCTTAGTGATAAAGTAAAGCATTACATCGCGATTGCATTGCATACAATAAAGCGACAACCATATGGCTCCTACCAGTTGCCGATAACTCGGTTACAAAACATGATCATTTCATACAATAAAATTCATCATCATGCCTTGACCATATCACATCACAACATGCCCTGCAAAAACAAGTTAGACGTCCTCTACTTTGTTGTTGCAAGTTTTACATGGCTGCTACGGGCTTTAAGCAAGAACCAATCTCACCTACGCATCAAAACCACAACGATAGTTTGTCAAATAGACTCCGTTTTAACCTTCACAAGGACCGGGCGTAGCCACACTCGGTTAAACTAAAGTTGGATAGACAGTCGCCCGCAAGCCACCTATGTGCAAAGCACGTCGGGGGAACCGGTCTCGCTTAAGCGTACGCGTAATGTTGGTCCGGGTCGTCTCGTCCAACAATACCGCTGAACCAAAGTATGACATGCTGGTAGGCAGTATGACTTATATCGCCCACAACTCACTTGTGTTCTACTCGTGCATATAACATCAACATATAAAACCTAGGCTCGGATGCCACTGTTGGGTTTCGTAGTAATTTCAAAAAAATTCCTACGCTCACGCAAGATCATGTGATGCATAGCAACGAGAGGGGAGAGTGTTGTCTACGTACCCACGTAGACCGACTGCGGAAGCGTTGACACAACATAGAGGAAGTAGTCGTACGTCTTCCCGATCCGACCGATCCAAGCACCGTTACTCCGGCACCTCCGAGTTCTTAGCACACGTACAGCTCGATGACGATCCCCGGGCTCCGATCCAGCAAAGCGTCGGGGAGGAGTTCCGTCAGCACGACGGCGTGGTGATGATCTTGATGTTCTACTGTCGCAGGGCTTCGCCTAAGCACTGCTACAATATAATCGAGGTGGAATATGGTGGCAGGGGGCACCGCACACGGCTAAGGAACGATCTCAATGATCAACTTGTGTGTCTAGAGGTGCCCCCTGCCTCCGTATATAAAGGAGCCAAGGGGGAGGGGGCCGCCGGCCAGGAGGAGGGTGCAGGAGGAGTCCTACTCCTACCGGGAGTAGGACTCCCCCCCCCCAATCCTAGTTGGACTAGGATTCCCTGAGGGGGAAAGAGAGAGAGGGGAGCCGGCCACCTCTCCTAGTCCTAATAGGACTAGGGGAGGGGGGAGGCGCGCGGCCACCTTGGGCTGCCCCTTTCTCCTTTCCACTAAAGCCCATTAAGGCCCATATGGCTCCCGGGGGGTTCCGGTAACCTCCCGGTACTCCGGTAAAATCCCGATTTTACCCGGAACACTTCCGATGTCCAAATATAGGCTTCCAATATATCAATCTTTATGTCTCAACCATTTCGAGACTCCTCGTCATGTCCGTGATCACATCCGGGACTCCGAACTAACTTCGGTACATCAAAATGCATAAACTCATAATAACTGTCATCGTAACGTTAAGCGTGCGGACCCTACGGTTCGAGAATAATGCAGACATGACTGAGACACATCTCTGGTCAATAACCAATAGCGGGACCTGGATGCCCATATTGGCTCCTACATATTCTACGAAGATCTTTATCGGTCAGACCGCATAACAACATACGTTATTCCCTTTGTCACCGGTATGTTACTTGCCCGAGATTCGATCGTCGGTATCCAATACCTAGTTCAATCTCATTACCGGCAAGTCTCTTTACTCGTTCTGTAATACATCATCCCGCAACTAACTCATTTAGTTGCAATGCTTGCAAGGCTTAAGTGATGTGCATTACCGAGAGGCCCCAGAGATACCTCTCCAACAATCGGAGTGACAAAACCTAATCTCGAAATACGCCAACCCAACATGTACCTTTGGAGACACCTGTAGTACTCCTTTATAATCACCCAGTTACGTTGTGACGTTTGGTAGTACCCAAAGTGTACCTCCGGTAAACGGGAGTTGCATAATCTCATAGTTATAGGGACATGTATAAGTCATGAAGAAAGCAATAGCAACATACTAAACGATCGGGTGCTAAGCTAATGGAATGTGTCATGTCAATCAGATCATTCTCTTAATGATGTGATCCCGTTAATCAAATAACAACTCATTGTTCATGGTTAGGAAACATAACCATCTTTGATTAACGAGCTAGTTAAGTAGAGGCATACTAGTGACACTTTGTTTGTCTATGTATTCACACATGTATTATGTTTCCGGTTAATACAATTCTAGCATGAATAATAAACATTTATCATGATTGTAAGGAAATAAATAATAACTTTATTATTGCCTCTAGGGCATATTTCCTTCAATATTTGACTCACCAAATGAAGGAATTGGAAGATGCTTCATGGCCAAAGGTCCTTAGGTAACACACCCCGAGTATGTTGATTTCAATAGTGATGAAGATGACTTGTTAGGTGATGATTTGCTTGTTGACAACTCTAGTGATGAATACTATGATGAAATGTCAATTAATCATGCTAATTAAGATAAACGAATGACAATGATAAGGAAAAGATTGAGGCTCTAACTAAAGAACTAAACACTCTTAACTTAGCTCATGAAACTATCTTCGAAGATCATCGAGAACTTTTAAGGGCTCATGAGAAATTACGCTTTGAAAAGCTCAATCTTGAGCAAGAGCATGTGTTCTTAAAAGCAATCAATGATGATCTCCGCAAGAAAAGTTCTTCTTACATTGCCAAGCGTTTACTCTTATCCACTTACATGCCTCAAGTCAAGTCTAGTAACAAGAACAAGAAAGATTCTTCCTCTAGCAGTAACAATGATCATGCTAAATCCAATATTGTTGCTTCTAGTAGCTCTCTTGATTCCACTAATGATTCTCTTAGCCAAGTTACACTTGAGCAAGAAAATAGTTTATTGAAGGGAATTATAGAGAAAGGAGTGTACAAAAGCCTTGCCGGGAGCAAGCAATTCGAGGAAATTGTGCGCAAGCAAGGAATGCACCGGAAGAATCAAGGTGTTGGTTTTGAACGAAGGTTCAATGCCAATGGAGTTGAGTGGGAAGAAGATCAATACCCCAAGACAAAGTTTGTTCCTTAACAAGAGAAGTATGATACTTCTTTCAAGGGGACACAAGCTCAAGATGATCTTCCACCACAAGACTACAAGCAAAAAGACAAGGACAAGCTTCAAGAGGAAATTGACGCATTTGAAGAAGCTCCTAAGACCTTAGTCAAGTGGATTCCCAAGACTACTTCAAGTTCCACTTCATCAAGTACGACTACAACTCCAAGGATTCCCATCAAGATGATGTGGATCCAAAAGAAGAAGAACTAGAGAGTCCTTGAGGGTGACTCCGCCAACATACTTCACTCTTATCATTTTGGCAAGAACAAGTGCAATCAACTTCCACATCCTGCACTAGTTCAAGGAGTCACAAACCCTCTTGTTGGTAAGACAAGGGACAAGGTAACCTAAAAGTTTTCATGGACATCATCTTGTGTGTGCATCACTCTATGTCTATGGATATCCTTGTTTGTTCCTTGTGGGACTAACCCATGTAGGTATTGAAAGTGTAATTCACTCAAATGGATAGCTCCAAGTGATCTACATCAACATTGAGCATGCACATCTTCAACATCTACATGAAGTCATCATCGACAAAACCCAAGGTTAGTTCATCCCTCTTAAGGGGGGGTATCACATCTAGGGGAGCTTTACTCTAAGACTTGAGCTAAAGCAACTCTAAAGATGTGAACACAACAATGCTTTATGTAAAAGTGGTAACCCCACTTGAGCTTAAACGATGAGTATGACCTATGATCAAGTGTTCTCACTTGACTCCTAAGTCAATATACTCATATATAGATGACCTAGTCATCGCAAATTGCTTGATAGTTGCTAGAATTGGTTGTGCATGCCTTGTCACATATTTCATTTGCCATCTTATTGTGTCAGCATGCTGGTTGCATATTTTACTCATTCGAGGACATCCACTTGTTGTTTTGATTGTTTGGTTTTATTTTCTTTTGCCAAGTGGATGGACAAGAATGCCTAAGAACCTCCTCTAGCTATCTATGCTTTTCTCGTCTCAAACTCTATTCATGCTGCATCACAAAATTTGATCAAGTCAGATTCGAACCACTCTGTGTGAGGAGCGCTCGGAGTCCCCGATTCGTCATAGACTTAAACTTCCAAAACCTCTTTATGATTCTCGGTCTGACCGATACCCCACTTTCGGTCCTACCGAGATCATTAAGTTGATCTAGGTTTTCGATCTCGGTGCAACCGATTTGAACCTTTCGGTCACACCGAGTTTCAGTAACTGCCTGCAGTTATGAATCTCGGTGCCACCGAGTTGTTCCACTCGGTCACACCGACAGGGTCGGGCTATATACAGTCACGGGCAAAATTTTGGAAATTTCTCCGAACCCCTTCGCCCGCGCGATAGCCTGCTCTGCCAACGTGGTCTCCAGATCGTCTCGTCGCTGCCAGCCGCCTCCAGTCGCTGGTCTCCATCGCCGTCAACGGGAATTCTACCCCGCCATTGCCGCCGTAGCGAGTCTCCGCCGAACTAGGGTATGGACTCGATCTTTGTGCTATTCTCCAATCCGATTCTTAGCACATTGTGATCATCATGATTCTTGCCACGATTGAAACACTCCTATCCAGTCAATGCGCTCATAGATTAGGTTTGATTCGAAAATTTTAGGGTTAGGTTTCCGCCGAAACCATCTCGGACCCACCGAGTTGAAAAACTCGGTCCCACCGATTTGTCTTATGCCATTGCACAAGTGAGACTCGGTCTGACCGAGAATTACTTATCGGTGTGACCGATTTTGGAACTCTGTGAAACCCTAGCAGTCTCGGTGCCACCGAACTGTGACTCGGTCTGACCGAGTTCACTAGTTTAGGTGCCAAAACTGCTTCGGTATCACCGAGTTTAAAAATCGGTAGATCCGAGATGATTTCAGTGGGAAACTAAAACTAAATTTTTGGATCATTCTTGTGCAAAAATCTCTGCATTTTGTGATGCTCATCTATTCTACCTCATCTATAAACTGTTCACAGGGTCAGCAGTCAGCTTGTTCAACATGTTAGATCAGAGTGACAGCCAGAATGTGTCAGAACATCAAGTGGTGATGAGTGAGGGCACTAGTCCCTCCAGCTCTTCAGATGATGGCAGCAGAAGTACCCCAAGCAATCTGCCAAAAGCTGCCACTAGACAAAGGAAGAAGAGAACTTCTGATTCTGAAGATGAAGATTATGTGGCAGAGGAAGAGGCCACATCAAAGAGAGTTGAGCCAGCTCAAGGCACAAAGCCAGGACTGAAGATCAAAAGGCCAGCAGGCAGGCAGCCTATGTCAACGGCTAGAGCTTCAACTGAAAATCCTGCACCCAAAGAGCCAGTTGTTGCTGAAGGCAACAAGAGGAAGGAAAGGGTCAAGAAGACCATAGCCAGAGTGCTTGGAAAGGCTTCCATTATGGAAGAGGAAGAGGAAGAAGAGGTTGCTGCACCAGCACCTAAGGCACCCAAGCTAATGGGTGATGCTATCAAATCAGGGGCTACTGCATCTAAGCCCAAGGCTGCATCAAAGGTCAAGAAAGCACCAAAGAGAAATACAAGGAGCATACCTGCTGCTGAAAAGAACAAGGCCCCAGTGCCTGAAGCTGCTGAAGTAGAGGATGAAGAGCAAGTTCTCAGAAAACTCAAGCCCAAGATCCCAGACCACAATGATGCTCATCCTATGGCTGAGGACATGAAGCTCAGGAGAGACTCAGGGCTGAGGAAGTGGAGAGAAGCAGATCCATATGCTTCAAGGAGAAGGACTGCTGTGGATTACAGATTTCACACCAAGGAGCAGCAAGATTTCTATGAGACAGTACTGCTTGACAAGAAGCCCATTGTTTGTGACATGAGATGGGTCGACTGGACCTACATGAAGGAAAATGAGGAACACTAACCTGGAGTGTATGACATCTTTAGTGCGTGTGGAGTTGCAGACTTTGTTGGGCAGAAGCTCACAAAGT
Source organism: Triticum dicoccoides (assembly GCF_002162155.2). Lineage (NCBI taxonomy): Eukaryota > Viridiplantae > Streptophyta > Magnoliopsida > Poales > Poaceae > Triticum > Triticum dicoccoides. The sequence goes on from NC_041380.1 coordinate 483,283,541, forward strand.
GGAACGAGGAGCTTATCATGCAATTCTACTCCACATCACACTTCTACCCAGATGGAAGGATCACATGGATGTCTGAAGGTACGAGGTACCAATCAACTGTTGAGGAATGGGCAAAGTTGATCAATGCCCCAGAGGAGCAAGCAGATGACTTGGACATTTATGCCAAGAAGAAGATGGACCACAACTCAATGTCCAACATGTACAAGGAGATTCCCAATGAAGCTCTTGATACTTTCAAGTTTGGGTCTGTGCACTATCTTCTGTCAGGGCTGCCAACAATCAATTGGATATTGAGGCACACTCTCTTGCCCAAGTCAGGTGATCACAAGATGATCAGAGGCCATGCAATCAACTTGCTACATGTATTTGATGTGCCACAGAAATTCAACGTCATGAGCCTCATAGTAGAGACTATCGAGAGGACTGCAGCAGATCAGAAGAGGAGCTGTGGTTATGCCCCTCAAATTCAGGAGCTCATTAACTCCAAGATGGGCACGGGCATATACTTGTTGGACAAGGAACACTTGCCCATCCGTCCAGATTTTGAGGACAATCAAGTAGTCATGACTGAGAATGAGCCATCATCTGCCCAAGCACAAGCGAAGAAGGAGAAGGCAAGGAAGGAGAAAGCTGCCAAGATGCCAACCCAAGAGGAGGCATCTGAGTATTTCTTGAAAACTAAACAAGAGCAGCTTGGTTACCTGATTGCATCCACCCTGCGGATTGAGAAAGGACTAGCCACCCTAACTCAGAACCAGGCAAGCTTAGAGAGGATCATGGAACAAAAGTTCTATGACTTGGATGTCAAGGTGACAGAGATTCAGACTGCAGTGGAGCAGCTCCAGGATGACATGCAGGAGAGGAGAGGCAGGACTACCATTGATGCCTTTGCCAGAGTGCCACGAGGTCCGAGGTCGTCTGCTGTGCCAGTTGCTGCCACCAGAGCCACCACCTCAGCACCAGCTACAGCCTCAGTTCCACCATCTCCATCATCTACTTCAGCTCCAACTCCAGCGTCTACTTCAGCGTCTACAGAAGCCTTTTTCCTTGGAGTGATCCGGACTCCACCACCACCTGAAGATCAAGCCTGAGCGTCGATTTAGCACTATGCATTTTTCTAGGAACTTTTTGGTAAATTGTTGCCAAAGGGGGAGAAAAATGTATAGATCATAGGCTTCGAGAGAGAGAGAGAGAGTGTTGCTTTTCTCTCTTGCTTTATTTGGTGGTTTTTCGAACTTGTTTGCTTTTGAGTGCTTGAGATACTATGTCATTGCTTGTGAGACATTGATGATCATGTGTTTTATCATAAGCTACACTTAATGCTTGCTTAATGCTATTATCTTATCTATCTTATGTGATCATTCACTATTCTTGGTGATGAGTGCATGTATGTCATTCTTATCATTTTAAGCGCTCCACCAAGATGTATGTGACATGGAAGAGTAACCCATGACTCTAACTCCTTGTGCATTTGCAGTCCAAAGCAAATTTTAAATATGCACAAACTTAGGGGGAGTTCTTACTTATCACATACTTCTCAAAGCGACGATATATTTCCTGCTTATTATCATTTGTCGAAGCTTTGATCTATATGTTGTCATCAATTACCAAAAAGGGGGAGATTGAAAGTGCAACTATCCCTAGGTGGTTTTGGTAATTCATAACAACATATAGCTCATTGAGCTAATGCTATTCCAAGATGATTATTTTAGGAAAGCTCAATGATTGGCATGGCATGGATGTGAAAGTGGAACCCTCAAAATGCTAAGGACAAAGGATTGGCTCAAGCTCAAAAGCTCAAGACTCTTCATTTTATATTTTAGTGATCCAAGATCACATTGAGTCTTTAGGAAAAGCCAATACTATCAAGGAGGGATGAGGTGTTGCTTAATGAGCCTCTTGCTTCATGTGCTTAGTGATATGCTCCAAAACCCTCAACTACTTTCACACTTCCACATATGACTTAAACCCTAAGCCAAACTCGGTCCTACCGATTCTTCCTATCCGGCGCCACCGAGTTTCACTTGTCATAAGCCACTGCCAAACCCTAGCAATTCGGTTCTACCGATAGGTATCTCGGTCTCACCGAGATGGGATTGCAAACTCTCTGTTTCCCTTTCGTAACTTTTTGGTCTCACCGAAAGAGCAAATCGATCCCACCGAGATTGCAATGTAAATTCAGTGTTTCCCCTTTGTAACTTTTCGGTCTCACCGAAAGAGAAAATCGGTCCAATCGAGTTTGCCTGACCAACTCTCTGGTTAGCTAATTACCAAATTTGGTCTCACCGAGTTTGTGTAATCGGTCTCACCGAGATTACGTTATGCCCAAACCCTAACCATGTCGGTCCTACCGAGTTGCATGTCAGTCCCACCGAAAATCTCTAACGGTCACTAGGTTTACATTTTCGGTCCGACCGAGTTTGTTGATTCGGTCCCACCGAGATTGGAAAACTGTGTGTAACGGTTGGATTTTGTGTGGAGGCTATATATACCCCTCCACCTCCTCTTCATTTGAAGAGAGAGCCATCAGAATACATACACCATTTCAACTCATATGTTCTGAGAGAGAACCACCTACTCATGTGTTGAGACCAAGATATTCCATTCCTACCATATGAATCTTGATCTCTAGCCTTTCCAAGTTGCTTTCCACTCAAATCTTCTTTCCACAAAATCCAAATCCTATGAGAGAGAGTTGAGTGTTGGGGAGACTATCATTTGAAGCACAAGAGCAAGGAGTTCATTACCTACACACCATTTGTTACTTTTTGGAGAGTGGTGTCTCCTAGATTGGCTAGGTGTCACTTGGGAGCCTCCGACAAGATTGTGGAGTTGAACCAAGGAGTTTGTAAGGGCAAGGAGATCGCCTACTTCGTGAAGATCTACCGCTAGTGAGGCAAGTCCTGTGTGGGCGATGGCCATGGTGGGATAGACAAGGTTGCTTCTTCGTGGACCCTTTGTGGGTGGTTGCTTCTTCGTGGACCCTTCGTGGGTGGAGCCCTGTGTGGACTCGCGCAACCGTTACCCTTTGTGGGTGGAGCCCTCCGTGGACTCTCGCAACCGTTACCCTTTGTGGGTTGAAGTCTCCATCAACGTGGATGTAGGATAGCACCACCTATCCGAACCACGGGAAAAACATCCGTGTCTCCAATTGCGTTTGAATTCTCCAAACCCTTCCCTTTACATTCTTGCAAGTTGCATGCTTTACTTTCCGCTGCCAATATACTCTTTGCATGCTTGCTTGAATTGTGTGATGATTGCTTGACTTGTCCTAAAATAGCTAAAATCTGCCAAGAACTAAAGTTGGGAAAAGGTTAAGTTTTTATTTGGTCAAGTAGTCTAATCACCCCCCCTCTAGACATACTTTCGATCCTACACTTATGTGATGTGCATTACCGAGAGGGCCCAGAGATACCTCTCCGACAATCAGAGTGACAAATCCTAATCTCGAAATACGCCAACCCAACATGTACCTTTGGAGACACCTGTAGAGCACCTTTATAATCACCCATTTACGTTGTGATGTTTGGTAGCACACAAAGTGTTCCTCCGGCAAACGGGAGTTGCATAATCTCATAGTCATAGGAACATGTATAAGTCATGAAGAAAGCAATAGCAAGATACTAAACGATCGGGTGCTAAGCTAATGGAATGGGTCATATCAATCAGTTCATTCACCTAATGATGTGGTCCCGTTAATAAAATAACAACTCTTAGTCCATGGTTAGGAAACATAACCATCTTTGATTAACGAGCTAGTCAAGTAGAGGCATACTAGTGACACTCTATTTGTCTATGTATTCACACATGTATTATGTTTCTGGTTAATACAATTCTAGCATGAATAATAAACATTTATCATGATATAAGGAAATAAATAATAACTTTATTATTGCCTCTAGGGCATATTTCCTTCAGTCTCCCACTTGCACTAGAGTCAATAATCTAGTTCTCATCGCCATGTGATTCAACACTAAGAGTTCACATCACCATGTGATTAAGACCCATAGTTCACATCGTCATGTGACCTATACCCAAAGGGTTTACTAGAGTCAATAATCTAGTTCACATTATTTATGTGATTAACACCCAAAGAGTGCTAAGGTGTGATCATGTTTTGCTTGTGAGATAATTTTAATCAACGGGTCTGTCACATACAGATCCGTAAGTATTTTGCGAATTCTATGTCTACAATGCTCTGCACGTAACTACTCTAGCTAATTGCTCCCACTTTCAATATGTATCTAGATCGAGACTTAGAGTCATCCAGATCTGTGTCAAAACTTGCATCGACGTAACTTTTTACGACGAACTTTTTTTCACCTGCATAATCGAGAAATATTTCCTTATTCCACTAAGGATAATTTTGACCAATGTCCAGTGATCTACTCTTAGATCATTATTGTACTCCCTTGCTTAACAAAGTGTAGGGTATACAATATATCTGGTACACATCATGGCATAGTTTATAGAACCTATGGCTGAGGCATAGGGAATGACTTTCATTCTCTTTCTATCTTCTGCCGTGGTCGGGCTTTGAGTCTTACTCAATTTCATACCTTGTAACATAGCCAAGAACTCTTTCTTTGACTGTTCCATTTTTGAACTACTTCAAAATATTGTCAAGGTATGTACTCATTGAAAAAACTTATCAAGCGTCTTGATCTATCTCTATAGATTTTGATGCTTAATATGTAAGCAGCTTCACCGAGGTCTTTCTTTGGAAAACTTCTTTAAGAACACTCCTTTATGCTTTGCAGATTAATTCTACATTATTTCCAATCAACAATATGTCATTCACATATAATTATGAGAAATGATGTAGTGCTCCCACTCACTTTCTTGTAAATACAGGCTTCATCGCAAGTCTGTATAAAACTATATGCTTTGATCAACTTATCAAAGCGTATATTCCAACTCCGAGATGTTTGCACCAGTCCATAGATGGATCGCTGGAGCTTGCATATTTTGTTAGCACCTTTAGGATTGACAAAACCTTCTGGTTGTATCATATACAACTCTTCTTTAATAAATCTATTAAGGAATGCAGTTTTGTTTATCCATTTGCCAGATTTCATAAAATGCGGCAATTGCTAACATGATTCGGACAGACTTAAGCATAGATACGAGTGAGAAACTCTCATCGTAGTCAACACCTTGAACTTGTCGAAAACCTTTTGCGACAATTCTAGCTTTGTAGATAGTAACACTACTATCAGCGTCTGTCTTCCTCTTGAAGATCCATTTATTCTCAATTTCTTGCCGATCAGTGGGCAAGTCAACCAAAGTCCATACTTTGTTCTCATGCATGGATCCCTTTCATGGCTTCAAGCCATTTTGCGGAATCTGGGCTCACCATCGCTTCTTCATAGTTCGTAGGTTCATCATGATCTAGTAGCATGACTTCCAGAACAGGATTACCGTACCACTCTGGCGCGGATCTCACTCTGGTTGATCTACGAGGTTCAGTAGTATCTTGTTCTGAAGTTTCTTGATCATCATCATTAGCTTCCTCACTAACTGGTGTAGGTGTCACAGAAACAGGTTTTTGTGATGTACTACTTTCCAATAAGGGAGTAGGTACAGTTACCTCGTCAAGTTCTACTTTCCTCCCACTCAGTTCTTTCGAGAGAAACTCCTTCTCCAGAAAGTTTCCGAATTTAGCAACAAAAGTCTTGTCTTCGGATCTGTGATAGAAGGTGTATCCAATAGTTTCCTTTGGATATCCTATGAAGACACATTTCTCCAATTTGGGTTCAAGCTTATCAGGTTGAAGCTTTTTCACATAAGCATCGTAGCCCCAAACTTTCAGAAATGACAACTTTGGTTTCTTGCCAAACCACAGTTCATAAGGCGTCGTCTCAACGGATTTTGATGGTGCCCTATTTAACGTGAATGCGGCCGTCTCTAGAGCGTATCCCCAAAACGATAGCGGTAAATCAGTAAGAGACATCATAGATCACACCATATCTAGTAAAGTACGATTACGACGTTCGGACACACTATTACGCTGTGTTGTTCCGGGTGGCGTGAGTTGCAAAACTATTCCACAATTTTTCAAATGTACACCAAACTCGTAACTCAAATATTCTCTTCCACGATCAGATCGTAGGAATTTTATTTTCTTGTTATGATGATTTTCTACTTCACTCTGAAATTCTTTGAACTTTTCAAATGTTTCAGACTTGTGTTTCATTAAGTAGATATACCCATATCTGCTTAAGTCATCTGTGAAGGTGAGAAAATAACGATATCCACCACGAGCCTCAATATTCATCGGACCACATACATCTGTATGGATGATTTCCAACAAATCTGTTGCTCTCTCCATAGTACTGGAGAACGGTGTTTTAGTCATCTTGCCCATGAGGCACGGTTCGCAAGTACCAAGTGATTCATAATCAAGTGGTTCCAAAAGTCCATCAGCATGGAGTTTCTTCATGCGCTTTACACCAATATGACCTAAACGGCAGTGCTACAAACAAGTTGCACTATCATTATTAACTTTGCATCTTTTGGCTTCAATATTATGAATATGTGTATCACTACAATCGAGATCCAACAAACCATTTTCGTTGGTGTGTATGACCATAGAAGGTTTTATTCATGTAAACAGAACAACAATTGTTCTCTAACTTAAATGAATAACCGTATTGCAATAAACATGATCAAAGCATATTCATGCTCAACGCAAACACCAAATAACACTTATTTAGGTTCAACACTAATCTCGAAAGTATAGGGAATCTGCGATGATGATCATATCAATCTTGGAACCACTTCCAACACACATCATCACTTCACCCTTAACTAGTCTCTGTTTATTCTGCAACTCCCGTTTCGAGTTACTAATCTTAGCAACCGAACTAGTATCAAATACTGAGGGGTTGCTATAAACACTAGTAAAGTACACATCAATAACATGTATATCAAATATACTTATGTTCACTTTGCCATCCTTCTTATCTGCCAATCACTTGGGGTAGTTCCGCTTCCAGTGACCAGTCCCTTTGCAGTAGAAACACTTAGTCTCAGGCTTAGGACCAGACTTGGGCTTCTTCACTTGAGCAGCAACTTGCTTGTTGTTCTTATTGAAGTTCCCCTTCTTCCCTCTGCCCTTTTCTTGAAACTAGTGGTCTTGTCTACCATCAACACTTGATGTTTTTCTCGATTTCTACCTTCGTCAATTTCCACATTACGAAGAGCTTGGGAATCGTTTCTGTTATCCCTTGCATATCATAGTTCATCACGAAGTTCTACTAACTTGGTGATGGTGACTAGAGAATTCTGTCAATCACTATCTTATCTGGAAGATTAACTCCCACTTGATTCAAGCGATTGTAGTACTCAGACAATCTGGGCACATGCTCACTAGTTGAGCGATTCTCCTCCATCTTTTAGCTATAGAACTTGTTGGAGACTTCATATCTCTCAACTCGGGTATTTGCTTGTAATATTAACTTCAACTCCTGGAACATCTCATATGCTCCATGATGTTCAAAACATCTTTGAAGTCCCGATTCTAAGCCATTAAGCATGGTGCACTAAACTATCAAGTAGTCATCATATTGAGCTAGCCAAACGTTCATAACGTCTGCATCTGCTCCTGCAATAGGTCCGTCACCTAGCGGTGCATCAAGGACATAATTCTTCTGTGCAGCAATGAGGATATACCTCAGATCACGGATCCAATCTGCATCATTGCTACTAACATCTTTCAGCACAATTTTCTCTAGGAACATATCAAAATAAACACAGGGAAGCAACAACGCGAGCTATTGATCTACAACATAATTTGCAAAATACTACCAGGACTAAGTTCATGATAAGTTTAAGTTCAATTAATCATATTACTTAAGAACTCCCACTTAGATAGACATCCCTTTAATCCTCTAAGTGATTACGTGATCCAAATCAACTAAACCATGTCCGATCATCACGTGAGATGGAGTAGTTTCATTGGTGAACATCACTATGTTGATCATATCTACTATATGATTCATGCTCGACCTTTCGGTCTCTGTGTTCCAAGGCCATATCTGTATATGCTTGGCTCGTCAAGTATAACCTGAGTATTCCGCGTGTGCAACTGTTTTGCACCCGTTGTATTTGAACGTAGAGCCTATCACACCCGATCATCACGTGGTGTCTCAGCACGAAGAACTTTCGCAACGGTGCATACTCAGGGAGAACACTTCTTGATAATTAGTGAGAGATCATGTTATAATGCTACCACAATCTAAGCAAGATAAGATGCATAAAAGATAAACATCACATGCAATCAATATAAGTGATATGATATGGCCATCATCATCTTGTGCTTGTGATCTCCATCTTCGAAGCACCGTCGTGATCACCATCGTCATCGGCGCGACACCTTGATCTCCATCGTAGCACCGTTGTCGTCTCGCCAATCTTATGCTTCCATGACTATCACTACCGCTTAGTGATAAAGTAAAGCATTACAGCGCGATTGCATTGCATACAATAAACCGACAACCATATGGCTCCTGCCAGTTGCCGATAACTCGGTTGCAAAACATGATTATCTCATACAATAAAATTTAGCATCATGTCTTGACCATATCACATCACAACATGCCCTGCAAAAAAGAGTTAGACGTCCTCTACTTTGTTGTTGCAAGTTTTACGTGGCTGCTACGGGCTTAAGCAAGAACCAATCTTACCTACGCATCAAAACCACAATGATAGTTTGTCAAGTTGGTGCTGTTTTAACCTTCGCAAGGACCGGGCGTAGCCACACTCGGTTCAACTAAAGTTGGAGAAACTGTCACCCGCTAGCCACCTTTGTGCAAAGCACGCCGGGAGAAACCTTTGTGCAAAGCACGTCATGAAGAAAGAAATAGCAACATACTAAACGATCGGGTGCTAAGCTAATGGAATGGGTCATGTCAATCAGATCATTCACCTAATGATGTGATCCCGTTAATCAAATAACAACTCTTTGTCCATGGTTAGGAAACATAACCATCTTTGATTAACGAGCTAGTCAAGTAGAGGCATACTAGTGACACTCTGTTTGTCTATGTATTCACACATGTATTATGTTTCCGGTTAATACAATTCTAGCATGAATAATAAACATTTATCATGATATAAGGAAATAAATAATAACTTTATTATTGCCTCTAGGGCATATTTCCTTCAGAAGCCTTATTTGGGTGAGGAGGATGAGCTTTCGTCGAGGACGACTTTATTTCAAGAAGGGGAGGATGATGAGGACATCAATACCATTGTTACACCCACATCCCCTACTGCTATACATACTGGATCAATTACTAGAGCTCGTGCACGCCAATTGAATTATCAGGTACTTTCGTTTCTTGGTAACGATTCTATTGTTCATGAGAATATGATGCTGCCTAAATTGGATAAATTTGTTTTGCTTACAAATGAAGGGCCTAGTTTGGACAAGAAAGATGAAACTTGGAGCAAGTTTAAGCATGGAGATGGTGGCATGCGCAAGGGGATCAAGAACGGAGTTACAAGTGATGATTTTAGGATTTTGAAGCCACCATAAGGAGTGCATGAAGCCTTGGATGAAATATACAAGATGCCACTTCATAAATTTCGTCTAGAGACTATTCTAGGTGCTGTGTCACCTTATTATTGGGCCAGGCCCATGTATTTTCGAAATACTTAAGTATAGGCTGTTTTTAGAGTTCACATGTGTGGGGAAACAAGAGTTATGGTTGGTTTCGGACCCCTCCTCCAAGGGCCACGAAATCCTCCCCCTCTTCCTCCATATATACAACCCTTAGGGCGTCGTTTAGACTTTGGGTTTTGTTTAGATTAAAAGTTCGCCATAGCTGCAACTTCACGTACTTCGTTTGTGTCCAATGACCAGACCGAGACGTCACAGAACCCCACCTTTATTAATAAAGCTTTCCTCTTTTATTCGCAATATCCAGATTGTAATCTCAGTTTCTTGCTTGCTCTTCGTTTGCTCGCAGGAAATAGACCCTCGTGGTCAGGTTGATCGTGCTCCGGCGTGGTCAATAACCCTCGGAAGTTGGTTTAGCGATTGCTAAAGCGCAACGTCTTCGCATGTTCGTAGTCGGATTGTCAAAGTCTACTCCCACAGAAAACGATATCTATCTCATCGAAACATCGGGACACCTTCGCCTCTATCACTGATTATTAGGGCAAGTGGGATAAAAGGTGAATAACGAAGTTAAAGACACCAAAAAAGTGGGATAAAGGGATCTATTTAGTTTTCTCCTCACAAAGCCAACAAAATATTGAAATCACCACCAACCAAATAAGGAATATCAATTCCATTCCAAAAAACATAAATCTTAGCAAGAAACTCATATTTGAAGTCATCATGAGCAACACCATAAACAACAAACAAAACCCACATGTAGTTTTTGACTTTGTCAAAAATTATAAGTTCCAAAATGTATTTACCACAGACAATGTTACTAACAATTTCTCATGTTTAACCCCACACAAAATGCCCTAGGCTTGCCCACAGAAGGGATCCCTCGCACTTAAAATTCATAGTAGGATAAAATCTCCTAAAAATGTGGGTTTATAATACTTTATCATAGTCTCTTGCAAACCAATAAAGTTAACATAATTGGCACTAATAATATCGATGAGACAGGAATCCATGCCTTTTTTCTTCCCGCCCCCTGCTATTCGAGAACAAACCTATCATTTATGATGACCAGGGATATCTCTAGCACTAGTAGATCTACAAGGGGTTAGGGTAGAACTACTAGCTTTTTTGACTTTTTGTAACAAATTTAGGAGAGGGGTTGGGAATAGAGAAAATAACAATTCTTTTTTGGGAGATTTCTTCTTTTCCTTCCTAGAGTGAACCATAATAAATAATCTGTTGGGGAACGCAATATTTCAAAAAATTTCCTACAATCACGCAAGATCTATCTAGGAGAAGCATAGCAACGAGCGGGGAGAGTGTGTCCACGTACTCACGTAGACCGAAAGTGGAAGCGTTTAGTAACGTGGTTGATGTAGTCGAACGTCTTCGCGATCCAACCGGTCCAAGCACCAAACGTACGGCACCTCCGCGTTCAACACACGTTCAGCTCGATGACGTCCCTCGATCTCTTGATTTAGTTGAGGACAAGGGAGAGTTCCGTCAGCACGACGGTGTGGCAACGGTGATGATGAAGTTACCGGCGCAGGGCTTCGCCTAAGCACTACAACGATATGACCGAGGTGTGTAACTGTGGAGGGGGGCACCGCACACGGCTAAGAGAAGACTTAGTGTGCCTTTGGGGTGCCCGCTCCCACGTATATAAAGGGGGGAGGAGAGGTGGCCGGTCCTAGGGGGTTGCGCCATGGGGGGAGTCCTACTTGGACTCCCAGTCCAAGTAGGATTCGCCCCCCCTTCCTAGTCCAAGTAGGAGAAGAAGGGAAGGAGGAAGAGAAGAGAATGGAGGAGGGGGGCGCCACCCCCTCCCCTTGTCCAATTCGGACTGGGCAAGGGGGGCGGGCGCCACCTCTGGCTAGCCCTCTCTCTTTTCCACTAAGGCCCATGGTGGCCCATTAACCTCCGGGGGGGGAGGGTAACCCCCGGTACTCCGAAACTTATCCGAAATGACCCGAACCATTCTGGTGTCCGAATATAGCCTTGCAATATATGAATCTTTATGTCTCGAACATTTCGAGACTCCTCGTCATGTCCATGATCTCATCAGGGACTCCGAACAAACTTAGGTTCATCAAAACACGAAACTCATTATACAAATCGTCATCAAACGTTATGCGTGTGGACCCTACGGGTTCAAGAACTGTGTAGACATGACCGAGACATATCTCTGGTCAATAACCAATAGCGGAACCTAGATGCTCATATTGGCTCCTACATATTCTTTGAAGATCTTTATCGGTCAAACCGCATAACAACATACGCTGTTCCTTTTGTCATCGGTATATTACTTGCCCGAGATTCGATCGTCGATATCATCATACCTAGTTCAATCTCATCACCGGCAAGTCTCTTTACTCGTTCCGTAATGCATCATCCCGTAACTAACTCATTAGTCACATTGCTTGCAAGGCTCATAGTGATGTGCATTATCGAGAGGGCCCAAAGATACCTCTCCGATACACGGAGTGACAAATCCTAATCTCGATCTATGCCAACTCAACAAACACCATTGGAGACACCTGTAGAGCACCTTTATAATCACTCAGTAATGTTGTGACGTTTGATAGCACACAAGGTGTTCCTCCGGTATTCGGGAGTTGGATAATCTCATAGTCCGAGGAACATGTATAAGTCATGAAGAAAGCAATAGCAGAAAAACTAAACGATCATTATGCTAAGCTAACGGATGGGCCTTGTCCATCACATCATTCTCTAATGATGTGATCCCGTTCATCAAATGACAACACATGTCTATGGCTAGGAAACTTAACCATCTTTGATTAACGAGCTAGTTAAGTAGAGGCATACTAGGGACAATCTATTTGTCTATGTATCCACACATGTACTAAGTTTCCAGTTAATACAATTCTAGCATGAATAATAAACATTTATTATGGTATAAGGAAATATAAATAACAACTTTATTATTGCCTCTAAGGCATATTTCCTTCATAATCATCCACATCAGAGTCAAGATTAACCTAGGTAAGGCAAAGAGGAGTAGAATTTCCCAAGTTATCATGAATAGTAATGTGAGGAGTAGGACAATTAGAAAATTTATCATGCACCTGATTTCTAGATATTTCAAGTTCTCCAAGAATACAAACCGAAGAAAAATTGTCATAAACCAAATTGACACTGATCATCGATGCTCCAAGCATAATTTATGTATTGGATAAGACAAAGAATTGATTATAAGAAGGGTTTGTATAATAATTACCTTCTAAGTTACGCTTCTTGAAAATCCCAACCGCCAATTCATCCACTCTAGATAACTTCTTGCATTGTTTGTGAGTGTTAAAGAAGGAGACACTTCCTATGAAGAACAATCATGTACAGGTGAGCCAAAAGGGAGATTCCACAATATAGTCACCATGAGCACTCCAACACAAGGAGAGTCATCGTTAATTTCCATAAGAACATGCAAAGAGAGCTGATGGTGTCCTGGACTAGGAGGTACTCACCACGTCTTCTCCCGATCTATTAGATTGGGCCGAGGCCCCCCATGGCCGTATACTCATGGGCCAGTTCGAACAGCTGCCGCATACAAGGAAGATTCCACAAAGACTTGGCGATCAAGACAAGGACTTCTCCCCACTGGCGTATTCGGCTAGGACTCTTGTTAACCTAGGCCTCTGGTGCATTATATAAACCAGGGCCAGGCTAGTCGATAGAACATACAGAACAACAATCATACCATAGGCTAGCTTCTAGAGTTTAGCCTCTCCGATCTCGTGGTAGATCTACTCTTATACTACCCATATCATCAATATTAAATAAGCAGGACGTAGGGTTTTACCTCCATCAAGAGGGCCCGAACCTGGGTAAAACTTCGTGTCCCTTGCCTCCTGTTACCATCCGGCCTAGACGCATAGTTCAGGACCCCCTACCCGTGATCCGCCGGTTTTGACACCGACATTGGTGCTGCTTTCATTGAGAGTTCCGCTATGTGATCGACAAAAGGATCGATGGCTCGCCTGCAGATCAACTACGATTTCGGCGTCTTTGTCACCAGTTCGACTGGTCACCTTGGTTCGACCAAGAATTGTGCCCCGAGTTCGGATCACCATGTTCGGACGAGGGCCTTCATCAAACATCAACTCCGATCTCTATCAAGATCACGAAGGAATCTTCTATGGAGCTCGGGGGCTCAAAGTCAACATTGCCCTCAAGCGACCGTGCTGTTTTTTTGGACAGCGAACTCGTATCTGCCGCCACCACCTCCTCGAGTATCGCTTTGATGATCGCTTTGGTGTAATTGTGCGCAATTGAGTCTATAACAACCCTGGAAAATTTCGTCGAGTTCCGATGGAGGAATCTCTGGCAATCCACGATATACCGGAGCCCTGTCAAATCTGGATGGGAATTTGGATGAGTTTAGGGAGTGGTGTCCAGATTCTAGCTCGGACGTCCTTTGGAAGATCCAACCGTTGATCGGCTGCGGAATTCCTATATCTACCACCTCTCAAAATTTTAGCTTGATCCGACCGTCCAAACTCTGGGAACCTTCCGATTAGTGCATCACTTTACGGATCTGTTTTCTGCGCGAAAACGAATCCGACCCGAGTTCATCTTTTTATGAACGGGATTTCGGACATCCCTTTTGAAGGAAGTTTTGTATGGGGTATTGTGTTTTGTTCCCGAACACATCCCACTAACTTTAAGATTTTTTGAACATGATCTTCAACATCATGGTGGTGTCAAACCAGTCTGGCAATATTACTCCACGGCTGCCGACCTGCGCTAGACACGTCGTCACTTTAGTCGAGCTCAACTTCTTCGGATCATCATCTCGGCAAGCCAAACAATAGTCCGACATCGTGAAGGATAAATCATCATCAACATCGCCGCCCCATGGATTACACGGAGTAGGCATTCCGGCATCGCCGCACGGTCGCTTCATCAAGCCGGCATCGACCACGTCACGACCTGCATCGACAGGGCCGCACTATTGCTTTCTTCAAGCTGGTGTCCATCACGCCGACCTACTTTGACTCATCGGCTGACGTTGAGGCTTCGACATCTCGGCTGGACCGGGGGCTTCGCCACCTCTTCATCTACCTACTCCGGACACTTCGGCGTCACTAGCCGACCAGCTCCGTCACGTTAGCTGGGCCGAGGGCTTTGCCTCGGCGAGTCAACCTTTACCAGCATTGCTATGCCGTCGTTTTATCGCCCATCAGGCAATGGGTGTGCGGAGCGAGTCCCAATTTTGGGAGTCACCTTCCTTCGGATTGCTACAACAAATAAACCAGGTGCTATTAATCCCAGTATATTTTGCTTCTTTGGGTTCATTTTTCCCAAGGAATTATTACTCTGATTTGTCCATGATATGTACATAGGTCTATCAAATGGTGAGCGCATTAACGACGGTCGCGTGGTGGTTCGATCAGTTTCCATACATAGTCCGGCGAACGCCGCATCCGGAGCTCGGACCGACCTGTGAATTCAGCCTTGGCCACGCCCGACGTCCTGCATCGACATTGACTTCGGTGCCAGGCCATATTTCTTCTATTCCTCACTTTGCATAAATTATTTATTATGCAACATTTTTTTAATTATCATTATTACTATTATCTCCGGTTTGCACTATTTTTTGTGCACAAGAAAATGATCCGGAGACTTCGGCGTCACTCTGCCGGTCTGCATTGACCGTGCTATGTCACCACTTTGGCGTGTCGAGCTCTCCGCTCCGCCACCTCGGGACCAGCTTGGGGGATGGAACCTTGCCCCGCATCAAGCTCGGACCGCGTCATCAATACCGAACACATTAACCAGCTAAGTCGCTTTCATGCTCAAAGCTTTAATTTCTAACTTGTGTTTGGTTCGACCAAGCATTATATTTTTTGGAAAAAAGTTGCTTGTAAAAATTTCCTTGTCCAAACTTTATTTGTGACGCATAAATTCAAATACCCAATTCATTTGGGGGCTTCCTTCATGAAGCTTTTCCACTTGCATATGATTATACTTGTACGGCTTCGTTCCTTGTTCGTGTATTACGCCACAATATGCACCATATTGACTTAAGCGATTTGCAAGCTGGGTTGCCTCGCTCCTGTGTTTACCCCTACGTTCCCGATTGTTCGGCTAGGGAGTAAAGGGAGCACCTCTGCGATTGTCACGATCGGGTCGCCCGAGCCAGACCTCAGACTGGGTGAAGCCGAAAGCTAGCGCTCTTATAGTTTTCAATGATGGTCGGCACACAACGGAACTCATGAGTACAAAAAATCTATTGCACAAGTCTCATAATAACAATGAGCACCGAAGAAAGGTATCGGTGGGGGTACTATTTTCTTTGAAGATGCTTCTAACACTTCACGGTAATATAGCATAAGTTCCCTGAGCGCGCTTTGTCTGTTACAGCCTTATGTCCTGATTGCCTGGTTATTGGAAACACCGTCGATATTCTCGACCGATGGAGTACATAACACTTTTCGGTCCTTGACCGAAGAGGGAGAAGCTGGCGGTCGGTTACGACGCGTTTAAAGTTCGGTTGAACATAGATATGATATAAGTACTTCGGTACATGCAATCATTCTTCTACCCAAGTCACTTGGGGGCTCTTAAGTTTATTTGAGCCGTTTTATAATAAGTTCTCTTCTTCTTAGTCGTTGCAAAGTTTTATTATTATTATTATTTATCACTCCTTTTTTTGACACGAGTGTGCGGTCACTAGCCGGGGAGCCTAATTTCTCTCTCAAAGCCGCTAGAGTTTAGTTTGCTAAACTGGCCTGATGAGAAGTACTCCTCCCTCGGGATAGGAGGTTGAAGCCGTAGGCTGACCCGCTCGAAGTCTTGATATAGGATGTATCATGTTAAAGCACGACAGAAGCACTTCCTTTTTCTAAGACCAACTTTCGGATTGGCACCGAACACTTGATATTGTTCGGACGTCATGTTTTTACTGACGTTTCTTGGTTTTCCAAGCTTTTTGGCACTTTTAAACTATTTTTGCTTCCAGCTCACATGGTTAAGCACCTTAGTGGAGAAAGCCGAAAACTAACTTTCACAATAAGCGTAAACTGGTCAGCGATCCGATGACTATGTTAAATGATGATCCATTCATAACATTGGCCAAAGTGTTTACGGCTTGACCCCGACTGTCGCCGAACACTACCAGGGGCTATTAACTGGCCTCCCAAACTAAATCCTCAATATTTTGCTCTTACATTCGAGCTGAGGTTTAATGATCATGCTTAGCATGACAACCCAAAGAAAGGAACCGATAGCGGGACTATTTTCTTTGGAAGACATTTCTTCTATTAAACTGTAATATAACTCTCTCGTACCTTTGTTTACAAAACCGTATGGCCAGATTGCCTTGTTTATTGTAAATCTTTGCCCTCATAAAGGCTTTATAAAGTAGGATAAACACTCCTCGGCTACTGGCCGAGGAGGTGGAAACCGATGGTCGGTCAACAAAGTTTTGTACAATGCGGATCCGAGCATTAATGACGTAAAGTACTGGGATACATAGAGTCATTACACATAATTTGTGATTTTACTATGGATATTGATCCTTAATTCGGCCACCCGTGCCCGCATTAAGGCTCGGGGGCTACTGGGCTTCGGGCTTATTATTTTCAAATATTAAAGGGGCACATTGATCCCCTGATCTGGTGTTACCACCCGACCAGTGTCTCGGGGGCTACTGCATTGCTTGTCCAATGTAGAAAATTTTATGTGCAATATAGTTTCCGAGGAGATTTTGATCCTCAGGTTGGTCGGCCGCACCCAACCTGAGTCTCGAGGACTGAACACGCCGCTTTTAGTGTCCCGAAGTATTCTGCCGAGCTTGGACTTGATCCTCAGGCCGATTTTGCAAATCAACCTGAGTCTCAGCGGCTACTGGGATCAGCGGTCTTACGTCATCCTTCAGGTGCATCTCGTGTTTTAGACCGATACACACCTTGAGGGCTACTGGCTATATATCTCGGCAGAGAATAAATTGCACCAATAAAAAATATTCACAAAAATCGGCCCACATTCGGGGTGGTGCACCACCTCGGAAGCAGCCCGGCATAAAGCTCGGGCGCTAGTGGCTGGCTCCATAGAGGGCATTTTCGGCATTAAGCTCACCTAAACTCTTTCAAACTTCTTTGAACCAAGGTGATTTACGACACCTCGGATATAGTCCGGCGTTGGAGCTCGGATACAGTCCGGCGTTGGAGCTCGGATATACAGTCCGGCGTTGGAGCTCGGATACATAGTCCGGCGTTGGAGCTCGGATACATTCCGGCGTTAGAGTTGGGAAGCGGTTCGGTGTTGGTGCTCGGCTGCAAAAGATACCTCGAATGCAGTCCGGCGTTGGAGCTCGGACGCAAGAGGACGCTGCCGCCCGGGAACAATTTCAAACCCGAGGTGTGGCGTAAAAGTAACAAGGCATTGATAAAGGCCGGAAACTTAAAGGGGCTCCTCGGATACCCGACGTGTAAACTCGTCGAATGCATTTCGGCGATTCTCAAGATCGAAGATGAGAATATTTGTTGAACCAGTTTTCAAGACTGACGACCGAAGATGAAGAATGATTCGGAAGAACCGAGGAGCGTCCCTAACTTGAAGACCGGTTCAGGGGGCTACTAACGGTGTCCTGTACTAGGGGGTACTCACCACGTCGTCTCCCGATCTATTAGATTGGGCCGAGGCCCCCATGGCCGTATACTCATGGGCCAGTTCGGACAGCTGCCGCATACAAGGAAGATTCCACAAAGACTTGGCGATCAAGACAAGGACTTCTCCCCACCGGCGTATTCGGCTAGGACTCTTGTTAACCTAGGCCTCTGGTGCATTATATAAACCAGGGCCAAGCTAGTCGATAGAACATACAGAACAACAATCATACCATAGGCTAGCTTCTAGGGTTTAGCCTCTCCGATCTCGTGGTAGATCTACTCTTGTACTACCCATATCATCAATATTAATCAAGCAAGACGTAGGGTTTTACCTCCATCAAGAGGGCCCGAACCTGGGTAAAACTTCGTGTCCCTTGCCTCCTGTTACCATCCGGCCTAGACGCACAGTTCGGGACCCCCTACCCGAGATCCGCCGGTTTTGACACCGACAAGAGCCATGCAATAAAATATGAGAAATGAGCAACATTATAAAATCCTGACACCTCGATGGCATTAAAATATTAGGGGTAGAAGGGGCAGGGGTACAAGTAATAGCCCAAGCAGCTTTGTTAGGAACACCAGCTGGAGAAGGTGTCACACACACCAAGATATGACATTGTCATGCTCATCAACAATCTCAACAAAAAAATTATAGCATCTCTAGAAGGAGAAAGAAAGCTATCATCAACCACCTTGGCGTCATTTTGTTTAGCCAATTTATGAATTCAAAGATCATTATAATCTTCACTATCTTCCTTGGAATTTTGTTCAGAAACAACAACCAAGTGTTGTGTACCAGTATTTTGCCCATGTGAAGAAAAGGTTCCGGCCTCAGAGTTGCTAGTACCAACATGTCCAGTATGATATATGGATTGATCATTGATACGTCTCCAACGTATCTACTTTTTCTCACGTTTTTCCTCTTGTTTTGGACTCTAATTTGCATGATTTGAATGAAACTAACCCCAGACTGATGCTGTTTTTAGCAGAACTACCATGGTGTTGTTTTTGTGCAGAAATAAAATTTCTCGGAATAGAACAAAACTTTTTGAGGAATTTTTATATGATATATAAGAATTTCTGGAGCCAAGACCTACCGGAGAGGGGGCCCTGGGTGGGCACAACCCACCAGGGCACGCCCTCCTCTCCTGGCGCGCCTAGGTGGGTTGTACCCACCTGGTGCCTGCAGACCTCAATCCTGACACTATAAATTCCTATTTTCGGAGAAAAAATAGGGGAGAAAGAATTATCACGATCAACGAGACGGAGCCACCACTAAGCCTTGTTCTTCCTTGGGCGGGCAAATCTGGAGTCCGTTTGGGGCTCCAGAGAGGGGGATCTTCGTTCTTCATCATCATCAACCCTTCTCAATCGCCAATTCCATGATGCTCCCCACCGGGAGTGAGTAATTCCTTCGTAGGCTCGCTGGTCGGTGAGGAGTTGGATGAGATTCATCATGTAATCGAGTTAGTTTTGTTAGGGCCTGATCCCTAGTATCCACTATGTTCTTAGATTGTTGTTGCTATGACTTTGCTATGCTTAATGCTTGTCACTTTGGGCCCGGGTGCCATGATTTCAGATCTGAACCGTTTATGTTATCACCATTATATCCATGTTCCAGATCCGATCTTGCAAGTTATAGTCACCTACTACGTGTTATGACCCGACAACCCTGGTGTGACAATAACCGGGCCCACTCCCGGTGATGACCGTAGTTTGAGGAGTTCATGTATTCACTATGTGTTGATGCTTTGTTCCAGTTCTCTATTAAAAGGAGGCATTATTATCCCTTAGTTTCCAATATGGACCCCGCTGCCACGGAAGGGTAGGACAAAAGATGTCATGCAAGTTCTTTTAACAAAGCACATATGACTATTTACGGAATACATGCCTACATTATATCGATGAACTGGAGATAGTGCCGTATCGCCCTGGGTTTTAACTGTCACATGATGAATATCATCCAACAAGTCACTGATCCAATGCCTGCGAACTTTTCCATATTGTTTCTGCTAAGTTACTACTTCTATCATCACTGTTACACTTACTACAAAATTACTGCTATCACTGTTACTGTTACTATTGCTGCTATCACCACTATCAAACTACTGTGCTACTGATCACTTTCTTACAGATAATTAATCTCTAGATGTGGTTGAATTGACAACTCAGCTGCTAATACCTTCAAATAATCTTTGGCTCCTCTTGTGTCGAATCTATAAATTTGGGTTGAGTACTTTACCATCGAAAACTGTTGCGATTCCCTATACTTGTGGGTTATCAATCATCAAGTCTAGGGCGTTTGGATAATGAAGGGGGAGAACTACTTCCCACAGATACAATATTCTATCCTTTCTTAGGCCCTCCAATACCAACAATTTCCACTTTAGAATAAAATTCATAGAAATGATCAACTAAAACCCCTTCAGCAGAGGGAGGGATCTCAACAATATCTCTGCATCCTAACAAAATGCGAGCATACTATGGCTTATAGAGACTAGCAGGGTCCAATTCAAGAGTAACACCAACAAGAGACCCAACATAAGCCACATTCTCCTCACATCGCTTGTCAACAGGGGCATTACGAACACGAAACAAAGTTTTATGCATATCAGCTTTACGAACACGAACACAAAAGTCGCTATTCTCATAGGAAATTGATGGCACATGGTGATTGGTTCTCTCTTTTGTATTGTACTTCACGTAACTATTTCTAGATTCCCCCTAAAAAATTCTAGATTCAACTTGATAACGACAGAAAATCGACACCTAGCTCGAATAAATAGATGCTACGAACTTATCAAGAAGGTGTGTCCATTTTTCTGTTACTAAAAAATATTTAAAATTTTCTTACTAAAAATGGATATAAATATATTATTTTAAGGAAAAATAACTCTCATATATGTATATATTCATTGAAATTTTATCATTATATCAGGAAAAATTCACGAGCACGGCAACACACACGAACATGATCTAATTTGGTGCTATATTGAGTGTTTCTTCCAAAGCATGTATGTTCTATTAAAATTATCATTTGGCCATAATTGATTTAATTACGACACAAGTGAATATATCCATACACGGTACACATCTCCTCTCAAAGGCGATTTAGGGTATGCTATCGTAGTCGTCCTCCTCGACCGGTAGATCGCCGGCCGACGTGTGCGGGGAGACCCTGATCTACCAGTGGGAGTCATAGTTTACTCCTCTTGGAGCTTTAGATAGATATTCATTCTGTGACGGTGAGATGATGGTGTTGTCGTCGGCGTGGAATAAGGTCTCCCGCATCTCCCTAGTTCCGGTGATGCTTCATCATATCATCAAGAGGCGTGTGGAAGATGGTATGTCCTCAGGTCAGATCAGGTTCTTCGGGTTTGGCATTTTTTCCTTGCAAGTTTGTCTCGATCGTGCTGTTGTAGGGAGTGGACAACATGGTCGTACGTATTGGTCTCTAGGCTCCAGTTCCGACCAACGAAGATTGTCGTCTCGTCCTAGGTGGAGAGTGTGTGAGGCTTGTGCTCCCCAACTCTGTTTGGCTGGAACTGGGGCATACTATACGTCATCTCCCTTGTTTTATTCGCCGGGGCAGCGATTTGCTTTTTTACGCAGATCACGACCGCCAGCATCTTTTGGTCTACATCGACGACTTTTCGACCGCTGCTTCTACAAGTTCCTGGGCTTAAACAAGTTTGTTCCGCTGAGGCGGAGGTCCAGAGGCAACAACAATCTTTGCTCACGGCCGACCATCAGTGGATGCAAGAGGAACAAGACTTCAGCACCCCAAGGATATGAATCTATTTTTTTTAATTTCTGTAAAAGTGTTTGTGTAAGAGTTTGTGCTAGTAAATATATGGCAGTTGACCTTTTTGAAAAAAAACATGAATATATTCATACATTTTACTTCTGTTCATGGACATCGAGGAGGAGAATTCCGTAGTACCATAGTTCAAATCAAGGTAGACCCGTAGATGTGAGGGTTTATTTATTTTACAAAAAGACACGTCCTTTGTTGAAACTAAAATCCCTCATTATTGAACCATCCTTTGTATCTTTCACCTTAATCAACCACTCTTTAGTGCAACGCAATGAAATGAACAAGCCATGCATTACAAAATGGCAGTCAAGTTGAGGTATACATGTGAGCAATAATATAATTAACAAGTTATTTCTTTGTTACCTGTAACGCCCTCGATGCGGCTATAGCTCCCACGTGTCGAGGCACGACTTAGAGACATAACCGCATTGAAAGCAATGTCGCAAGTTAGGCAATCATCACAAACATCCCCTGTAATAAAATAAAAGGGGAGATAACATAGTTGGCTTACACTCGCCACATCACATCAGAGTACATAAATAACATACATCATCCAAACACTCATGGCCCGACTACGGCGCCAAAATAGAAAAATAACCCAACATGCGACACGGTCCCAATCACCCCCAACTGGGCACCACTACTGATCGTCAGGAAAAGACACATAGTATCGCTGAGAGTCTTCGTCGAACTCCCACTTGAGCTCATAATCGTCATCTGGAGCGGAATCACCTGGACCTGCATCTGGTATAGTAGGAATCTGTGAGCCACAGGAACTCAGCAATCTCGCACCCTCGCGATCAAGACTATTTAAGCTTATAGGAAGGGTAAGGCAAATATATATGTGGAGCTGCAGTAAGCGACTAGCATAAATGGTGGCTAACTTATTCACAAAAGAGAGCGAGAAGAGGAGACAAAGCGCGAGCGAGAATCTAGAGGGACAACCTGCGCAAGCATAACTCCAACACCGTGTCCACTTCCCGGACTCCACCGAGAAGGGGCCATCACGGTAACGCACACGATTGATACATTTTATTTAAGTTTAGTTCATGTTATCTACAACCGGACATTAACAAATTCCCATCTGCCCATTACCGTGGGCACGGCTTTCGAAAGTTCAATCCCTGCAGGGGAGTCCCAACTTAGCCCATGACAAGCTCTCACGGTCAACGAAGGAATAGACCTCCTCCCAAGACGTTCCGATCAGACTCGGTATCTTGGTAACTCAAGACACTTCGACAGGTTAAAACAAGACCAGCAACACCGCCCGAATGTGCTGACAAATCCCGATAGGAGTTGCACATATCTCTTTCTCAGGGCACACTCAGATGAGCCAGACGTCGGGTAAGCCAGCCCAGAGTTGCCCCTGGTAGCCTCGGACATCGCTCGGTGGGACCAACACTCAGAGGAGCACTGGCCCGGGGGGGTGTTAAAATAAGATGACCCTTGAGTCTGCAGAACCCAAGGGAAAGAAAAGGGGCTAGGTGGCGAATGGTAAAACCAATGTTGGGCATTGCTGGAAAAGCTTTAATCAAGGCGAAATATCAAGGGGTTTCCATTATAACCCAACCGCGTAAGGAACGCAAAATCCGGGAACATAACACCGATATGACGGAAACTAGGGCGGCTAGAGTGGAACAAAACACTAGGCGAGAGGCCGAGCCTTCCACCCTTTACCAAGTATATAGATGCATTAAGATAAAATAGCAATATAATGATATCCCAACAAGTAAATAAAAGGTGTTCCAACAAGGAACGGCCTCCAATCTTCACCTGCAACTAGCAACGCTATAAGAGGGGCTGAGCAAAGCGGTAACATAGCCAATCAACGGTTTGCTAGGACATGGTGGGTTAGAGGTTTGACATGGCAATTGGGAGGCTGGCAAGCAAATGGTAGGCATCGTAGCATTGGCATAGCAAAGAGCGAGCAAACTAGCATAGCAAAGATAGTAGTGATTTCGAGGGTATGATCATCTTGCCTGCACAGTTGTCAGAGTTGATTGGATCCTCACAAGCAAATTCAACGGGCTCCTCGGTAGCGAACTCGTCTCCCGGCTCTACCCAAATAAGACAAACAAGCAACAAGGACAAAATCAACCACGTGCAAGGATCAAGCGATACGATGCAATGATGATATGCTATGCGGGATGCGATGCGGGATGCAAAATGCAAGATATGACAGGAAATGCATGAATCTGGCCTCAACTTGGAATTCCAAGGGTGCCACTGGAAAGATGAGATGAAATTGCTTGAAAACGATATAAAGATCATCGGAATCGGAGTTACGGTTTGGAAATGGCAAGCGTTTTAAGAACGACACCGGTCTGCGATTTACAGCAAGTAGGCATCTAAATGCAATGAAACGAACATGCTACAGCCACCAAATATGACAACAAAATACATGGCAGGGATGCACACAAGATGCTTAACAAAAGACTAGCACTGAGCCACGGCCAATTCATCCAATATGAGGTTCAAACAAGCATGGCAAAAACGAAAATGCAAAACAGATTTCAGACTTAGTGAAATTAACACTTGTCTGAAATTTCAGATCACGAAGCCCTCTTCGGAGCAGCAAAACAACATGATACATGACCTGATTAAGACAAGTAAGAACATGGCATGGAGCTACTCAACAAGCTTAACAAAAGACCCAAAGTGACCTGGGGCCAAAAGGGATCACAAAATATACTAACAAGCACACGAACATCACAAAAACACAATCAGTTTTCAGACTTACTGAAAACTGAGACATGCTGAAATATAACTCACGAAGGCATGTAAATAAGCTCAATGCACTCACTATGGTGCAAGTCATGGCAAGGCAAGCATACATCCTTTAAGAAGGCACAAAATACAAGCTAGACATGGCAAGAACAATGGCATAGCATGCACGGATCAACTATAATAGCATCGGCAAAATCACAAACGAGTTGACGATCTGCCCAGATTCACAACGAAGCAAAAGTAGAGCTCAATTGACTCAAGCTAGGGTGCTTCATAATTGCAAACAAAGACATGGATGGATAGAGCATAACATGATTAACAAAACTCCTTTACTGATCATCCTCAAAAGAGGCACGGATCACTAGGAAACAAGCTGAACATATGGCATCATGAACTAAATAATCCCAGGCTTAGTGAAAACTACTAAGTCCGTGAAAACAGATTCACCGGGTGCCTCACTTTGCAAGCTTGCACAAGTCACCACACACATCCTAAAAATGCATGGGTTGCACCTCTGGAAAGATAATAAAATGCTTAACAAAACATATGAAGGACTCACAGGCATATCATGCACACAATAATCATGGCAAAAATGACAAAAGTCTAAGATGAACTAGCAGATCTGACAATTAACTCACGAAGCCTCCTTCTAACAGCATTTCGGGCATCAAGATGAACTCAAATGCAAATGATGCAATGGAATGAAATGATGCACTTGTCGAGACGAACATTTTGATATACTATATGTCCAAAACAGAGCTACGAATCGGAGATATGGCAGGTCAAAGTATGCACAAAAATTAGGGGGGACAGGGAAAAAGTCAACCGGCTAGGGTTTTTTTTGATCTAGATCTGGCGCGACACTGTAGCAGCTCCTGTAGCAGCCGCGCCGAGGTCGCCGGAGACGGGTCACCGGAGTCGAGGGAGGTGGCCGGAGCAGCGGGGCCGGGGCGGATCCGGCGAGGCGAGGCGGTGGGCGGCGTCGCGGGAGAGGAGGCGGCGCCCGCGGGCG
>NC_041380.1:483309698-483333167 GCF_002162155.2 Triticum dicoccoides
GCTATTTATAGGCATAGAGGGAGCTAGGAGAATCCAAATGGGGTGCGGTTTTCGGCCACGCGATCGTGATCGAACGCTCTAGGCCATGGAGTAGAGTTTGGTGGGTTTTGGGCCAAATTGGAGGGGTGTTGGGCTGCAACACACACGAGGCTTTTTCGGTCCCTCGATTAACCGTTGGAGTATCAAACGAAGTCCAAATGATACGAAATTTGACAGGCGGTCTACCGGTAGTAAACCAAGGCCGCTTGGCAAGTCTCGGTCCAATCCGAAAATGTTTAATCCTCACACACGAAAGAAAGCTAGAAATGGCCACCGGAGGAGAACGAAGCGCCGGAATGCAAAACGGACAACGGGGAAAATGCTCGAATGCATGAGACGAACACGTATGCAAATGCAATGCACATGATGACATGATATGAGATGCAAGGCAAAGACAACAACACACGGAGACAAAACCCGAACCCGAGAAAATAAATATAACTTAACGCCGGAAACGGCAAGAGTTGGAGTACAAATAGGGAAAGTTACATCCGGGGTGTTCTTGGACATCGAGGAGGAGAATTCCGTAGTACCATAGTTCAAATCAAGGTAGACCCGTAGATGTGAGGGTTTATTTATTTTACAAAAAGACACGTCCTTTGTTGAAACTAAAATCCCTCATTATTGAACCATCCTTTGTATCTTTCACCTTAATCAACCACTCTTTAGTGCAACGCAATGAAATGAACAAGCCATGCATTACAAAATGGCAGTCAAGTTGAGGTATACATGTGAGCGATAATATAATTAACAAGTTATTTCTTTGTTACCCCTGGCCCCTCTCAAACAGGATATAAGCCAAGATACCTGATGATGAGCTAAGACAGAAGATGCGTTCAGAACTTCATATATCATTATATTTATTGGATTGGATTGTTGCATCGAATATAATACTGTATATACAAGATGCAGCATACCCGTATCCTCAGATCTGCGTATACCGATCTGTCATGCACGATGCTCCAGCAGGCTGTCAAGCAAGTTGACGAGGGTAAAGAAAGGAGTTATTTTGTAGCGGCACAATCAGAAAGGAGTTAGACGCTCAAATCAACCAAAATTTGGCGCCAGAACTGACGACCACTGCATTGAACCGCCCCTATGATTCGAGATGTAGCAGCTCCGTAGTTGGAAGAGGATCTATGACATGCAGGGGCGAGGGCATCAACCCCATCTTTTTCCTTTTAATTCTGAATCTTTTGAACTGAAAGCCCAAATTAGGTTTCATTTTGCATATTCATGTTCTTTGTGACGCGGGCTTTCAAATAAGATCACTCTTGAATACATTTTGACAAAATTTTAAAACTTCATCATGTTTCAAGTGTTGAAATTTGATATGAACAAACGACAAAATCAATAAGTTTCACAAACAACAATTTGGAACTTGGTGTCCCCTCTCCCGGAAATCCAATGACTGTGCATGCCGCCGTAACTACGTGCCCTTGCGAATTTTCACTTTGTTGTTCACACAATGAAAACATGCTGAGAGTACCATTCAACATGAATAGTAAGCTATCATGTTGTGATCACCCGGTCTCAAACTCCGGAGTGAAAACCTAGGCCAGACCCGAGTGGTTATAGCTGGCAATGACGATGTTTTTCACGTCGTTACCTTGTTGGAGGCATTGTTCGGATATGTCCGAACTGATTCTTCAGGGTGAAAACTTTGCCTCTAACCTTTGTGGTTGGATCCGACGATGAAGGTGTTGCCATTGAAGATCTTATTAATCCATGTGGCGTCAATGGTCGGTGCGGATATGGTCTTAGTTGTAGTTTGTCGATCGCTGATCTGATCACTTTGGGACTTTTTTTTTCTTGTTCTTGGTATTAGGACTTTTGCTACTTGCTGGTGTGTTTTCATGTGTGTGTATGTGTTAAGTTGGCTGTATGCATCCTAATTATGCAGAGACAGGGTGTGTGCTCATTATATTGTATCCACTTGATACTTTTTTTGAGTCAATAAAATCCATCCTTCGTCGGAAAAAAAACTAAAAATAAAAACATTGAATAGTGAGCTATCTAAATATAAAAACATGGCGGGAGCCTTCTTGAAAAGTTGTTACGAACCAGCAATGATGCTCTTTTCAAGGATGTACAAAAAAGTAGCAATGATGCTCTGCAATGTAAATTCACAAAAATCGTACCAAGTGAACGAATAAAAAAGAATTCCTCTAATAAACATCTACAACTCAATTGGCTTTAAAGTACCATTTTTATTTGTTTGGCACAAAGATAGTCCTCAGATGATGTGATCACTCAACTACTACATCATATCAGATGTCCTAAAGTGGCATTACCAATTAAGTACGGTTATATGTTTGGAATACAGGATAGTATAGAAGGTTCAAAATATTGTTAAAACAAACACTTCACGGGAATTCAAGGGTGCGTTCCTATCCAATGCCGATATTCTTCTTTTTGCCTTGCCGACGGCCATGGTATTCTATTTAATATCCATCTTTTTGCAAAAAAAAAAATCCTTATATTGACTGGCGTCCATATGTTCCTTTTCCATAATTTATGAACCCGTATCAATTTTTTGTCACCAATACAATGGACCTGGAGTTGCTCCATTCGTTTTTATTTACTCCGTATATTAGTTTTGACCTAAGTCAAACTTTATAATGTTTGTTCAAGTTTATAAAAAACAATCTAAACTTTCATAACAAAAATATATATGATATGAAGATATTTTGAATGGTGATTCTAATGGTACTCCCTCTGTAAATAAATATATTATATAATAGCGTTTAGATCACTATTTAGTGATTTAAACATTCTTATATTTCTTTTTTACGGAGTGAGTATTGATTTGGTATTGTGGATGTTAGTGTTTTTTTTGTATAAACTTGATGGAAGTTTAATTTTTTTGACTTGACACAAAGCTAATATGCGAAGTAAATAAAATCAAATGGAGTACCCACCCAGCAACCAAGACAGTACTTAGTGGGAGATACGCTCTACAAGTTGAAATGTCCCTTTTAAGCCACCAGGCATCTCCCTCGCTTAATTTAATTAATTCCCCTGATTAGCACCACCCCAGCTTTTAACCCCAACCCCGTCAGGCCATCGCCACCACTCGCTGTTGCGGCGATGCTGCGTATATAAGCAAGCTAAGCAAAGCCACGGAGCAAACTCGTTCGCCTTCAACCAACACCGTCACGCCGCATCAAAGGCTCCATCCACCAAAACATTAACAAATCACAGCCGAGGCGACCGCCAGCGAGGAGTGTGCCCCCCGCCGAAGCCGCAGGCGCACGAGCTCCAGCCGCGCGAGCCGGCCAGCGAGGCCGGCCTCCGGCGCCGCCGCCCGCCGGCCAATGCAGCCGGACTGCCCCGCGGTAAGCAAGCCCCCCTGCCTCGGCCCGGTCGCGCGCGGTTGGTGTGATCCGCAAACCTGCCGCTACTGTTCTGGATAACTGATGCCCTCTCCGTTTCTCTCTCTGTATCTGCGGAGTAGTTCATCGGTTCCCGTGCTAATCTGTAATCTCTCGCCTAGTTCAAACAGTGCCTCTCCTGGTCTCCTTTCTAAGAAAAGGCAGCGAGTACTACTGGGCTGGGTGCCGTGGGATTTTGATTGGGTTGGGTGGCACGTGACGCGAGTACGCTTTGGTAAAAGTTGTTTGGCTTATGCACTTGTCCCGCTGCTTTTCGCAGGACCTGGTGGTGAGGATGCGCAGGCGTTTGAACCGCAGCATGGGCACGGCAGGAGGAATTTGATTCCTAATCAGAGGCGACTTGCTGCAGTGAAAGGCTGTGATTATTTTCTGTAATGGAGTCTCGGATGGACCAGTACGAGATCATGGAGCAGATTGGGCGCGGCGCCTTCGGCGCCGCCATCCTTGTGAATCACAAGATCGAGAAGAAGAAGTACGTACGATATAGTAGTTCTTTTTCCGTTCCAAGATTCTGTTTCCACCCTTCGAATGCAGGTGACAGCAACAGCGTGTGTGCCTGTGATTTGATTGGCAGGTATGTGCTGAAGAAAATCCGCCTTGCCAGGCAGACGGAGCGCTGCCGCAAGTCCGCTCATCAAGAGGTTTGTGAAGCCCTTGGGCTTTGTTTGTTGATTGATTGGTGCTGTTTTGGGGAGGAATTGATTAAGTGGGCAGTAAATTGCAGATGGCTCTGATTGCTCGACTACAACATCCTTACATCGTAGAGTTCAAAGAGGCCTGGGTTGAGAAGGTTTTTATTTTAACCTTTATTTTACCTTGCTTGTTGGGTTTGAAATTTCAACTGAACTTATTTACTGACAAGGAGAGTTATGCAGGGTTGCTATGTCTGCATCATCACGGGCTACTGCGAAGGGGGGGATGTGTGAGTGTTATTCGGCGCTTTGGAGTTCAGTTTCTTGTTTCCATGTCTCTTAAATTGTATTTTGTTCTTTAATAACAGGGATGAGCTGATGAAGAAGTTAAATGGTACTTACTTTCCTGAGGAGGTATGAGATAACTTATCTCTAATTTTCATCTGAATTAAATTAAAAATAAATCCAACATCGAGTTCATAATACTGATTGATCACTGATTGTTCCTCAGAAATTGCTGAAATGGTTCGCACAGTTGGTATTGGCTGTTGACTACTTGCATTCGAACTATGTGTTGCATCGTGATCTGAAGGTAAGCAACAATGGGTATAGTCATCGCCAATTATTTTATGCAGTGGTATGGTTGACAATTGTTCCTCATAATTGCAGTGCTCCAACATATTTCTCACCAAAGATCATGATATACGCCTTGGTCAGTTCCTGATTACAGATAGTACAATACTGCAAGTTATTTCACACTACAATTTAACCTTTTGTTTTATCAATTAACATTTAACAATCCATTGTTTTGCATGCAGGAGATTTTGGCCTAGCCAAGACTCTGAAGGAAGATGATTTAACTTCTTCAGTATGATCCTTTTTCCTATTTCCTCCGATGACCTCTGCTTAAAACATTTGCATTGCCATAGCCTTTCCTACTGTTAGAAGGGCATTCCATTTATTGAGCTATTAATACCTCTCTCATATGTTACATCACCAATGACAGCATGATGTTTGTCATGCGCATATACCTCATGCTATTTATCGTCTTCCTCTTCCCTTATTAACCACAAACAATGTAGGCGCGTAAATTCATCTGTATTGTGGAGTACATAAAGTCAGGATCATTTTTATATGCTCAGACTCTTGCTGGATACTAATGCTATTATGTTTCCTTTAGGTCGTCGGAACACCGAATTACATGTGCCCGGAGCTGCTTACAGACATTCCCTATGGATTCAAGTCGGACATTTGGTCGCTTGGTAAAAATAATTAACATCAGGCTAATGTTTCTGTACTATTCCTAGATTACCACATATTTGCTTATGAATTTAATATGACTTTGTCTTTTACAGGATGCTGTATGTATGAGATGGCGGCCCATCGACCTGCTTTCAAGGCTTTTGTGAGCTCTTACCTGATATATTTTTTGCTTGAGAATCATTGCTATCCTGGGTGGATTATAAGTTGAATATTTACCTTTTCCATCTTACATTCCGAATGGGCTCGTATCCGTTATAGTTTTTCTGGCTTAGTAGTTTAATACTCCTATGTTGAAGAAACTGCAATATTTTGGTAGAACTAGCTAAGATCTGGTTAGCTCTGTAGTCCACCCTGCATATTCTCTTACGGAAATACTTTGCAGATACTATACAATACAAAATGGAACATAAACTAACTCTGCATGTAAACTTATTTCCTATGTAAAGATTCTTTTTGAGACAATATTCAGAAGTGCTTTAGGCCAAATTACATGAACAAAGCAATTACCATGGGATATTGCCTAAATTAAGTAAAAAGAACTAAATTAGTAGATCAGTTCATAAAGATGGCTGCATGCATCGATTGAGGCAGAGGCCGGGGGTTTAACCTCCTTTTCAAAAAAAAAATCAGTTCATAATTGACATGTACTGACTCACATATAACTATTCATATTTTAGAGCATTTGAGCATTAAAGTTTTTTTTAATTATTCTCGCAACATTTCAAGTAACTTCTATATAAGTTGGTCAACATTCCAAAGATAACTATTTAGTTACATATAGTATCAAAGTTTGGAACATATGAGGTATCCAAAATATTGTGTACAAGAAAATGGTGAAATAAAATTAGTATGATCTGGTAAAACTCTACAATAAAAAATCTGCAATGTTGGGTTTCCTGGTTGTTACTTGGTGACGCTACTATTTGCAGTTTTCTTTAACAAATCAGTGGACTTACCCGATTAAGAATGCTTGCAGGATATGGCTGGATTGATAAGTAAGATAAATAGGTCCGCGATGGGTCCCTTGCCTACCTGCTACTCCTCTTCTATGTACGTGCACTTTTCTTCATAGAGTCGGTTGTGTAAAAGCTATACATTTGTTAAAAGTTGTCTTGTCATTTGTCTCATTTCAATCACATGATCTGTAATGTGGTAATCATCCTTGGTTCTTATGCTTCAGAACCAAGTAATGATTTGGTAGCATCTGTACTGATGTTGGTGTATTACAGTTTATGTCTCTTTTAAGTCGTAAGTGTGTGTCCTTTTTAAGTCTTATCATTTGTCTCATTTCAATAACATATTTTAAGTCATCATCCTCAATTCTTATGCTTCACAACCAAGTAATGATTTGGTAGCTTCGCAAAGAATATACCACTCTAATGGTTTCCCCTTTTGCTGTTAAATACAGGAAATCTCTTATCAAAATTATGTTGCGGAAGAATCCTGAGCATCGACCTACTGTAAGCTACTATGAAGCTGGAAACCTTCTGACTATAGCCTTGTCTCTTTCCACTCTTTCTTTCGAAAGGCCGTAGCTATTCTTTATTATGAAAGAACAAGAGTTTACAAGTACAACATGATCTCTGAATAAAATGTAATGTCCTGTGAACAGGCATCGGAGATTCTGAAGAACCCATATCTGCAGCCTTATGTTGATCAATGTCGTGCTCTTTATGATGCTTCAAATACCATGCGAACACCACCGAAATCATTGTCCACTTCACGGAGCAGTCAGAGAAGCATGTCTGAAAGCCAAAGCAGCAGCATGTCTAGTAGTGATATAGACAGCACACTATCAAGTGACAGAAGCACATCAGGTGGAGCTGCAAGTACTGACACCAAGGTCATTGATACTCGAAGCGTTCATGATGTGGATCGAGATAACTCAGATGAGAAGTGGGCAACGCCAGAAGATCTCAGAGGCAACAAGGACCTGAAAAGACAAGATTCATCTAAATCCATGGATCAGCATCACAGGGGTGAGACTAAGCAACCGAAAATCATTGAGAAGATAATGACAACCTTAAGAGAGGAGAGCAGGCTTAGAGAAAGCAGTACTCCGGCAAGAACTAGAGGCGTAAAGCCGAGTTCTGCAGTCAGTAGTAAGAATGAAGCAGAGCAACCATCAGATACTTCAAGGTTTAACAACAATGCTTCATGCAGATCAAGGTCTGGTGATGATTCATCTCATGGATTGGTCAGTACCAACGATGGATGCGTGAATTCAGTTCAAGCATCACCACCCTCGAAGCAACTGGTATGAACCTACTTCTTTTATATCATAAACAAAATCCAATTAGCTTTTATTGCTAACCACTGACTCCTGCTATTGGTCATGCAGTTACCTATTGTGGAACACCGTTCAAATATCAAAACCGTTCGGTCATCAACTCCTGAACCTGCCAAACAGGTCATAGAAAATGGTTCTGCAGTTTCAGCAAAGTCAAAAATCAAGACCCCAATTAGTGCTACTAGACGGGCTAGCCCTCAGCGACGAGCGGGGGTAGGGACAACTGGCCTCCCAGCCACTGTGCAAAAAGGAGCTCAAACTAAGGCCATGGTGGAGGGTGAGAAAAGTCCATGCCAACCTACCCATTCTCCAGATACTACCCCTGGTGATCTTCCACTTATTGTAAGGCCATCCAAAATTCCTTCAGAAGGACTGAACATCATGCCAAACAACTCACATGCAAAATCTGCTCCCCGAGAATTGTTTACTGTGGCAACTAAGGAAGACATCAGTCCTTGCTCAAGTTCAACAGTTGGTTGTGTTGAAAAGATCGACCAGTCTGAGCTATCTGAACCTAACCCACCAGCCTGCTTGATTTCATCGCACACAAGCTCAGTGCCTGATGCTGTTGCCACGGAAGACAATGGCCTTACAGCCATACCACGTTCAGAAATTAGCAGAGACAATTTGCAGAGGAGTGTGGTTAGTAATGATTCAAGCCTGAGCTCTGCTTTGGGTCCATTCATTCCAAGCTTTGAACAGGAGTTTGTTTGCAAGGATGATGTGCAATCCAGTAAGCATGGGCAGAATATGGCCACATTCCAAAGTGGTGAGGATAAATTTACTGTCCAAGAGCTTCTCTCATCGATGCCACCATACGGTTCTTCCGTTTCAACAGCAGAAGGTGCAA
Organism: Triticum dicoccoides; assembly: GCF_002162155.2. Classification (NCBI taxonomy): domain Eukaryota; kingdom Viridiplantae; phylum Streptophyta; class Magnoliopsida; order Poales; family Poaceae; genus Triticum; species Triticum dicoccoides. Next base: position 483,318,168 of record NC_041380.1, read on the forward strand.
TGTTGGAGAAGGGACCCAATTCTGTTCAGTCAATGAAGAAACAAACATCAATGAAGAAAGAAACAGGTCCTCATTTAAACCCACTGGTTGATGATGCCATTCGGCAAATCAATCTCAATGTCTGCAATGAGCAGCCAACATCAGAAAATGGTCAAGGGGAAACTCAGAACATGGATGTCAGCAAACTTCTGAATGTGGTAAGAGAAGATCTGGAAGTAAGAAGCAGCTCATGCTCATTAAACTCACTGCCTTCTACACCTCTTCCCTCAGTTGCTTCCGAACAGCATGTCTTGGGAAGCAATGCTGCCTGCAAGATACCAGCCAGCTCAGACACAGCAAGATTATCTAGTGCCATCGTCGATGTGAGATCTTACATCTCTGAGGCCAACATCGTTGTCAAGGAGGAGACATCCCCTGCTAAGGAAATGCTCGACGTCACGTCATTTAGGCAGCGGGCCGAGGCTCTTGAGGGGCTCCTTGAGCTCTCCGCGGACCTACTGGAAGACAACAGGTTGGAGGAGCTTGCCATTGTTCTGAAGCCATTCGGGAAGATGAAGGTCTCCCCAAGAGAGACGGCAATCTGGCTGGCCAGAAGCTTTAAAGGGATGATGAATGACGAAGCAAGTCGCACGTCTATGTGAGTATCTGTATCTTTGTAGCCCGGAGGGGCACTTTTTGCTTGCTCCCCCCTTGTGCTCCGAGCTTACCGAAACTCGCTTGGTTTTATAACAGCGTGTGGTTTGTGTTGCCTGGTTTTTCCTTTTGATTCAACCATTCTTTGTGGCGTATGTTGTACATAGCCAAGACTTGTAAACAGAATAAATGTCCCTTCAGTACTGCAAATGGTTTAACTTCTGCATACATCGCATTCGTCGGAACACGTGGGAAAACGTGATCAAAACATGCTGCTTTTCCGGTCTTCAAAGTGACCAGATTACTGCAGCTACTCCCCTAGAAATTGTCTTAGCACATGAGAAATAAGGTAATGTGGTATTGATGTACTGTATTAGTCAGAGAAGCATTTGTCAAAGTCACTCTTTCCCCTATAGATGTGGATCCTCCAATCCATCCACCCATCCAACCAGCCGTGCCTTAAGTTTGTCCTTACAGTTTCCAGTTAGATACTTTTAGTCTGCTAGCACTAACACAGTCCCATATACTCCCTCCATTCCACAATGTAGATCTCGGAAAGCACGGGTGCACTACATTGTGGAATGGAGGGAGTATTTGATAGGCCATCAACCCCTTAACAGTTGGACAGATCACCATATTGTTCTATTTTTTTTATTCCTTAGGTACCATCAAGACCTCACTTTTCTCTAAGTTGATTCTTAGACCAGACATCATTTCGAACAAAGTATAATAGTGGCTTCAATTTTCATGCCCCCTCCATGTCATCCCTGATGAATAAAATGGTACCATCGACATATCGAAAAATGGCAATCCGTTTGTAAATCAGATCATCCCTTGGGTGACTACACTTTTCATCCAGGCAATCCATTTTAGGTTGGAACCTTTTTGCTCGGCAGTCAAAGAGAAACTGGTAGTTCACCTTGTCATATGCTTTCTTAAAACCAAGCTTGATTACTACCATCTCATGCTTTCAAAACTTGATATGTTCCAAAATTTCATGCAAAATCAAGACCCCATCCATGATGTTCCTACTAATCTTGGACATGATGAGGTCAGCTTAGTAGTCAGAGCTTTCAAGAAGCTAGACTTTTGAATTTTTTTTTTCCGAAAAGGAGGTCATCCCTCGGCCTCTGCATCGGATAGATGCATGCAGCCACTTTATTAAAGTAAGTTCAACAAAACAAATAGTATGGTCTGCAAAGTACAACTCACAAAAGAAGCAAAATAAAAATAAGCATCTGAAAGCCACAACCGGCTGGACGAAAGGACATCAAGGACCTATCTTATTATGCAACCACCATCCAAATCGGTTGAAGATAGCTCGTGCTACCATCTCCCACCGGTTGCACCCAGTAGCCAAATGCTCCCTGGAGCCCGTAGGAGTGAGTAGCAACCACGTACGGATCTATGTCGTAGCCCTGAAGATAACCTGCAAGAAGTTAATCATATAAAGTCTGTTAAAAATCATATCGTTCCCGCAGTTCCATATAGCCCAAAGGAATGCGCATATTCCAATCCGAATACTTGACGCAATATCTGGATTCACTCCATTTAGCCACGTCCCAAAGAACGCGTCAATGCTAACTAGAGGAGTAATATTAAAAGCTATATGAACGGACCGCCAAAGTAACTTCGCAATAGGGCAATTAAGAAATAAATGTTGAATTGTTTCGTCGTGAACACAAAAGCAACATCATGGACTACCTACCCATCGTCGCTTTAGTAAGTTATCTTTGGTAAGGATCACTTGCTTATGCACAAACCACATAAAAATTTTAATTCGCAAGGGAACCTTAACTTTTCAAATGTGTATCGATCTTGGGATTGGGCCAGAATTAATAAGGTCTAAGTACATTGATTTGACCGTGAACACTCCATTAGCCGTTAGCTTCCAATTTAAGGTGTCTCCCTGATCAGATAGTTGAACGTCTATCAACCTCCTCACTAAGTGTAACCAGGAATTCCATCGCTCCCCTACTAGAGACCTCCTGAATTGGATATTCAAAGGTACCGTCTGTAAAATTGCTACGTAATCCTCCTTACGTTGAGCAATATGATACAGGGAAGAATACTGGAGAGCTAGTGGTGTGTCACCTAACCATGTGTCTTCCCAAAACCTTGTTGTTGTTCCGTCCCCAACAATGAATTTCATTCTATAGAAGAAGATTTCTTTCGCTCTCATGAGTCCCTTCCAAAATGGTGAATCATTAGGTTTTACGATAACCTGAGCGAGTGTTTTAGAGTGCAAGTATTTATTTCTCAAGATTTGTGCCCACATACCCTCCGATTCCTGTGATAGCCTATATAGCCATTTGCTCAACATGCATTTATTTTTAATCTCGAGGTTCTTGATCCCAAGACCCCCGTGGTCTTTTGGTCGACAAATAATATCCCATCTTGCTAGACGATACTTTGTCTTAACCTCGTCTAACTGCCAGAAACAAACGAGATCGATAGAAGTCTAGTCTCCTTCGTACCCCTTTGGGCACCTCAAAGAAAGATAGAAGGAACATTGGCATACTCGTGAATACCAAATTTATCAATACTAGTCGTCCTTCATATGACATAAGCTTACCCTTCCAGCAGCTTAGTTTCTTCTCGAATCGATCTTCGATACATTTTCACTCCATATTAGTTAATTTCCTATGATGGATGGGAATGCCTAGATAGCTGAACGGCAATGACCCCAGTTCACAATCGAACAATTGCCTATAACTGTCTTGGTCATCTTTGGCCCTACCAAAGCAAAACAATTCACTCTTGTGGAAGTTGATCTTTAGACCAGACAGTTGTTCAAACAGGCACAACACTAGTTTCATATTCCTCGCCTTTGCAAGGTCATGCTCCATGAAGATAATAGTGTCATCCGCATATTGTAGGATAGAGACGCCCCCGTCCACCAAATGGGGAACAAGACCACCTACCAAGCCTTTCTCCTTGGCCCGGCCTATGAGAATTGTCAGCATGTCTGCCATAATGTTGAACAGAATCAGAGACATCGGGTTTCCTTGTCTCAGGCCTTTATGTGTTTGAAAATAATGACCAATGTCATCACTCACCTTTATCCCAACACTACCTTTCTTGACAAAAGAATCCACCTGATTCCTCCATGCCCAACTAAAGCCCTTCATGTGCATGGCTTGCTGCATAAATGGTCATTTAACTTTGTCATATGCCTTCTCAAAATCTACTTTGAAGACCATCCCATCGAGTTTCTTCGAATGGATTTCATGTAAGGTTTCATGTATGACTTTTGAACTTAGACCACTAACAAGTCAAATTTTAGATGCTCGTGAGCTTATTATCCTAAGTCGTAACAAATTAATTGCAAAACCCACATCAAGCAAATGGGGATGAACTTCTGGATTTTGTCAGCATGTGCACCTTTTGGCAATAAGGTAATCACTCCAAAATTAATCCCACTCAAGTCCGCTTTATGTTCACAGAAGTCTTGGAAAGCTGACATTATATATGATGCTCTTTGAATCAAACATGTACACTTTGTATAAAGGGACATTTACATTTATGCATCTAATTTGCGCCCACTCTCAGATTTACCACTAACTTTTTGATGTGCTCAAATTTGCCCCTAAAAAGCATTTTAGGTCGCCAGAATGCCCCTCTAGCTGGTCAAAGTTGTTTGACCAAGACTTTGAAAGTTTATAACAAATTCATATGAACTCAGAAGAATGCAAATAAGACATCAAAATGTTCATAAAAAATCACCTATACATACATGTCATTTACGTTCATCACCTACACGTGCATTTACTTGCATTCATCCTAAATAGTTTTTTAATGTTATAAACCCTAGAAACCTTTAAAGAGTGCTTTTATCATGAACGTAAATGATATGCACATATAGGTGATGTTTTTATGGAAGTTTTGATATCATATTTTGCATTCTTCTGAGTTCATATGAATTTTCAAAGTTTTGGTCAAACAACTTTGAGCAGATGGAAGGGCATTCTGGCGACCTAAAATGCTTTTATGGATAAATTTTGAGCACATCAAAGAGTTAGGGATAAATTTAAGTAGTGGTTCAAGTTAGAGGCACAAATATAAATGTCGCTTGTATAAAATGCCGCATTATGCTTCGTGCCTTAAAACTACATAGTTGTGGCCAACCACGCCTCATAGAACAACTTATCCTCCTTTATCAAGTACACAACCATGGTGTTTCCTTCAAAGTCAACAACGACAACGTCAAAATATTTCGCTATGCCATTCGGCCGAACACTTGCCAGCCATGGTGTTCGCCATGGACAGTGATGACAGGGGCGGATGGTACCTAGGCATCGGCGGAATCCTGGGTGGAACGGTGGCATGCGCCAATGCGTGTAGGTGTATGTCTAGAGTGACAGAGGTACGACAAGGCCTGGGCAACAGCCATGGTGGTACAACAGCGGTGACGGTCTCCGAGGGTGCGAATATAGAGAATAGGGGGAGTGGCGGAGTGGGAAAAGGGGGTCCCGGTAGGGTATTTTGGTGGGACAGCAGCGTCAGAGTCCGACGTGACGAGTGCTTGGACTACCCCAAACCTCTCTAGGTTTGGTTCTGTTTTGTGGGATTTTTGGACATCCGGGTCGACAATCTTCATGACGCTATTAGATGGCCAAAATTATATGGACCGTTAGGCGATTTGTGTTGGAATTGCCACTAAAGCATCTACAACTGAACCCTCTTCCCCCTAAACGTCTGGACGGATATCCTGGATGGGGCCCGGACAAAAAATGTCACCCAACCGACCCCCCTCCCCAAATCCGGCCCAGACGTCTAGGTTGTACGACACCCCTTATATCCAGCCCATATCTGGGTTGGACATGGGGACTCCCGGATGCGTCTACCACGTTGGATCCGACAACCCGAACCCATCCGAAGTCTCTTCCAAGTCGCCCTCAACCTAGCCGGACCTGCCCTCTTCCTCTCCTTTCTTCTGCCTCGTCCGCACCACCCCTTCCCTACCTCCTTTGTCCCAACACACAACGTCATTACCGCCGTCCCCATCCCACAACATCGTCATCCTTGCCATCATCGGACATTTTTGCCGCCACAGGATGCCATCACGATACGTCCTACTTATCCGGACATACTCTCGCCCTCTACGTGTTCGACCAAATTTCCAAGTTATTTTTAGTTCTTTTTGAAGGAAATATGCCCTAGAGGCAATAATAAAGTTGTTATTTATATTTCCTTATATCATGATAAATCTTTATTATTCATGCTGGAATTGTATTAACCGGAAACTTGATACATGTGTGGATACATAGACAAAACACCATGTCCCTAGTAAGCCTCTACTAGACTAGCTTGTTAAACAAAGATGGTTAAGTTTCCTAACCATAGACATGTGTTCTCATTTGATAAACGGGATCACATCATTAGGAGAATGATGTGATAGACAAGACCCATCCGTTAGCTTAGCATGTTGATCGTTCAGTTTTATTGCTATAGCTTTCTTCATGTCATATACATATTCCTTCGGCTATGAGATTATGCAACTCCCGGATACCGGACGAATACCTTGTGTGTTATCAAACGTCACAACGTAACTGGGTGATGATAAAAGATGCTCTACAGGTATCTTTGAAGGTGTTTGTTGGGTTGGCATAGATCGAGATTAGGATCTGTCACTCCAAGTATCGGAGAGGTATCTCTGGGCCCTCTCGGTAATGCACATCATAATAAGCCTTGCAAGCAATGTGACTAATGAGTTAGCTGTGGGATGATGTATGATAGAACGAGTAAAGAGACTTTTCGGTAACGAGATTGAACTAGGTATGAAGATACCGACGATCGAATCTCGGGCAAGTAACATACCCATGACAAAGGGAATAATGTATGTTGTCATTCCGGTACGACCGATAAAGATCTTCGTAGAATATGTGGGAACCAATATGGGCATCCAGGTTCCGCTGCTAGTTATTGACCGGAGAGGTGTCTCGGTCATGTCTACATAGTTCTCGAACCCGTAGGGTCCGCACGCTTAACGTTCGATGACGATTTTGTATTATATGAGTTATGTGATTTGGTGACCGAATGTTGTTCGAAGTCCCGGATGAGATCATGGACATGACGAGGAGTCTCGAAATGGGCAAGAGGTAAAGATTCATATATTGGACGATGGTATTCGGACACCGGAAGTCTTCCGGGGGTACCAGGTGCATATTGGGTCACCGGAAGGGGTTCTGGGCATCCCCCGGCAACTATATGGGCCTTAATGGGCCAAGAGGGGGACAGACCAGCCCCTAAGGGGCTGGTGCGCCCCATGTAGGCCAAAATAAGGGGGAAGGAAAGAAGAGAAGGGAGAAAGGAAGGGGAGGGATTCGGCCTCCCCCTTCCTTCCCTCCTCCCTCCTCCTTCCTTCCCCCTCCGGATGGATATGACCTCCTACTTGGGGCGCCCTCTTGGCTGCCTCTCCTCCCCTCCAACCTATATATATGAGGGGGGGCACCTCTAGAACACACAACAATGATTGTTAGCCGTGTGCGGCGCCCCCCTCCACAGTTTACGCCTTCTGTCATATTGTTGTAGTGCTTAGGCGAAGCCCTACGTGGATCACTTCACCATCACCGTCACCACGCTGTTGTGCTGACGAAACTCTTCCTTGACACTTTGCTGGATCAAGAGTTTGAGGGACGTCATCAAGCTGAATGTGTGCATAACTCAGAGGTGTCGTACGTTCGGTGCTTGATCGGTCGGAACAAGAAGAAGTTCGACTACATCAACCGCGATGTCAAATGCTTCCGCTTTAGGTCTACGAGGGTGCATGGACACACTCTCCCCCTCTCGTTGCTATGCATCTCCTAGATAGATCTTGCATCAGCGTGGGAAATTTTGAAATTGCATGCTATGTTTCCCAACACTTTTTTGTAGGCAAACAATGGATTTGTTAGATGTTGACTATGAGAATAAGAACCTGACAAATTCATTTACAAAGAGTTCGTCGATTCGCTGGAATTGGATGACAAAAATACTGCTGTTGATGATGAGCATCTAGGTAGAAATAATGAAGAATCCAGTGGAGCATATCCTGAGATTCAAGGGTTCAATAAAGGGCATGAGAGTTGTTCTTTGAGATAGGATCGCTCGCGCATGACTTCTCTATAGTGACTACTGATGAAGCTATGTACCTAGGGTAGGGTCATAGGCCTGACCTAGACTCCCTCCCCTAGGACTCCATCCTAAAACTAGAAGCATTCGAGGGATAGCATCATCCACTCGACTGCCAGGCATTCCACTCGGAAGATTCAAAGTCACTCGACCACTACAATTATCACTCGATGGACAGAAGATCTAAAGTCACTCTGCATGACAATGGTCGGACGTTTACTTCATATACTTAATAGGCATTTATGTCACTTAATTGCTAGCGCTACCAGTAACGCCCCCCTCTTGATGTACCTTAAAACCCTTGTAACATAGGCTGGCTGGGGGCTAGGCACACTCTATATAATCCAACCCCTCCACTGGCACAAGGGTTCACACCCCCTGTAAACACACACATACATAATCCAGTCGACCGCTTCCGGGCATCGAGACGTAGGGTCGTTACTTCCTCCGTGAAGGGCCTGAACTCGTAAAACTCGTGTGTACAACTTCGCCATAGCTAGGATCTTGCCTCTTCATACCTACCCCCATTCTACTATCAGTCTTAGATCCAAGATAGTTGGCATCCACCGTGGGGCCGGTGTCTTAGCGACTTTTTGATGGAGTTGCGATTTTTCCGATTCTCATCATCATGGTTTCCGCCGGCGGACTGGTTGAGGGTCGCGAGATCCGTCTCGGTGCGCTCGTGTTCATCGCCGGCGACTCCGCCTGGCTCCAGGAAGGTCCACTCGATGTCGATGCGCTCCCCGTCCGCGGGGCGACTCACTTTCGCGCGTGTGTCCTTGGCGTCCTTCTCCGGCAACCGTCGACCCAGTATCGGTCAATTCCTATGGTGTCCTCGTCCCTCGCTATTCGCCGGCACAAGCGTTCTGGTCGGTCGCGACTCCAGCGGTGGGTGAGACACGCGGTGGCCCACCAGTCGTTCACCTCGCAAGTCGCGGCAATAGAGCCCGACGAAACTCTCTACGGCCTGTTCGACCTGTCTACTTGCTCTGTCAATACCGCATCCGAGTGCGACAGCAGCGATCCCGCGGCAGAAGTCTTGATGGTCAACGGACCACTCAGTCCTCCTGGCTTCCCCCGCGACGATGGTGGTGATGGTGGCGGTGATCCGTCGCGCGTTCACGAAGAGTACCGCCCCGAGCCCATTTCTTCGCAACGGAGGGAAGAGCTTCGCCGCTGCAACATGGATGCACTTCACACTCCTATCGTTGGAGAAACCCCCGAGGCCCAGGCCTTGGAGGAAGCGCGCCTGGCCAACCTAGCTGAGCGCACTCGACTAGAGAACCTGCAGCGTGCACTCAATGAGCGTGCTCAGCAGCGGATCCCTGAATCCAGTCGACGGTAGCTTTTTCCACGTCAAACTCAAGTATACCACAGTCCGATTCAAAATCTCACATCTGCGACCCGAATAGCAGAGTCAATCTAGCCCTCCCCGTCGGAGGCAGGCAGAGGTTTGATGCAGATCCGGGCCTTGCTCCGAGTAGCTGGGGAGCAGAACATCGTAGTGTCTCAGTCGCGGAATAGGATTCATAGCAGGTCTGTGGTGGCGGATACAGTACAGTCAGCCCACAACCCAAGATCACCCCCTCGGCGTGAGGGATGTGGGCACAGGCAGGATCAGTACAGAAACCATGAGCAATATGATCACCGCCTCGGCCACGACGACCGCCGTCGAGTGCCCACGCCTCCTCCGAGGAGTGGGTCATATGTGCCTCGGCGGCATGATGACAGACGCCCTCACAGCGGCGAGCGAAGAATACCAGTTGACCCAAGGGAGTCAGGCTTTGATGCGAGATCTATTCTCATTCAAGGTCTGGTTGACAGGAATAGAGCACACAGAGAAGGCCATGACAGAGATTATCCGACTGGGGGCAGAGTGCACGTTTCAAGTCCCGAGTGTTTTAGCAGAGCCATTAGGGCCACAGTGATTCCTCCCAATTTCAGGTTGGCGACTGGAGTCAGCAAGTTTACGGGTGATTCTAAGCCTGACACTTGGCTTGAGGACTACCGAGTAGCTGTACAGATTGGTGGTGGCAATGATGAAGTCATCATGAAGCACCTTCCTCTGATGTTGGAAGGCTCGGCCAGAGCATGGTTGAATCAGTTGGCACCCGGCAGCATATTCAGTTGGGAGGAACTCGCCCGAGTGTTTGTTAGGACTTTTGAAGGTACTTGCAAGCGACCAGTGGGGTTGACTGAATTGCAGAGTTGTGTGCAAAAAACGAATGAAACCCTGAGAGACTATATCCAGAGATGGATCACGTTACACCATACACTGGAGAATGTGTCAGATCACCAAGCAGTTTGTGCTTTCAAGGAAGGCGTTAAGTATCGGAAGTTGAATCTGAAATTCGGTCGGACAGGAGATATGTCCCTGACTCGGATGATGGAGATTGCCACCAAATACACTAACGGCGAAGAAGAAGATCGACTCCGGAGTGGCAAGCACAAAACAGTCGCCCAGGACATCGGTGGAGGTACTTCCAATCGGAAACAGAAGCGTAAGGCGAGCCAGTTGCTCCTAGTGAGGCTTTAGTTGTGGCTTAAGAAAAGTTCAAGGGGAAGCCCAAAGGGCCCTGGAACCCCAAGAAAATGAAAGATCAAGACAGAAGTGATGTGTTGGATTTGCCATGTCACATTCACACCAAGAAAGATGAAGAGGGTAATCTGATTTATCCCAAGCACACCACTCGGCAGTGTCGACTCCTGATCCAGCAGTTCTGAGAGAAACAACCCAAGGAGAAGGAAAAGGAGTCGGACAAGGATGAGGATGAGGATGGTTTTCCCAACATCAACTTCACTCTGATGATTTTTGCTGATGTTGAGAGCAAAAGTCGATTGAAAGTTATCAACACAGAAGTGAACATGGTTGCTCCGGCAACACCAAGTTATTTGAAGTGGTCCTAGACTGCCATCACATTCGACCAGTCTGACCATCCAGCACGTATAGCCACCCCTGGGAGGCAAGTGTTGGTGGTCGACCCAGTTGTTGAAGGCACTCGACTGACTAAAGTGCTGATGGATGGCGGTAGCGGCCTGAATATCCTTTATGCTGAAACCTTGAAGGGAATGGGAATTCTGATGTCCAAGCTCAGCGAAAGCAATATGAGTTTCCATGGTGTTATACCTGGCAAGAAGGCTGAATCACTCGGCCAGATCTCCCTTGATGTGGTTTTCAGTGATTCCAAGAATTACCGCAAAGAAAAGTTGATGTTTGAAGTAGTGGATTTCAAGAGTGTTTATCATGCCATTCTGGGTAGGCCTGCCTATGCATCTTTCATGGCTATACCGTGTTACGTGTACCTCAAATTGAAAATGCCTGGTCCCAGAGGAGTGATCACTATCACTGGCAATCGGCAGAAAGCAGAAGAGTGCTTCCAGAAGGGCTCAAAAATCACCGATGCACAAATGGCAGCAGTCGAAATGCAAGAATACCAGAAAAATGCGGATCCGAGTTGTTTGCTGCGCTCCAAGAAGCCTGCCGCAGATTCTGCATTTCAGTCTTCCGGTGAAACCAAGCCGATTCATATTCACTCGACCGATCCTAATGCTGCTCCTACTCATATCTCAACTTCACTTGACAGCAAATAGGAAGAAGCGCTCATCCAGTTCCTCCGTGAGAACTGGGACATCTTTGCATGGAAACCTTCTGACATGCCGGGTGTACCCAGGGGACTGGCTGAGCATCGTTTGCGAGTTGATCCGAAAGTAAAACCAGTCAAAGAACATCTTCGACAGTCCGCCGTACATAAGAGAAAAGCAAATTGGTGAGGAAGTGGCTCGGCTCCTGGCAGCTGAGTTCATCCGAGAGATTTACCACTCCGAGTGGCTCGCCAATGTTGTTATGGTCCCCAAGAAGGACGACTCACTTCGCATGTGCATTGACTGCAAGCATATCAATCGGGCCTGCCTGAAACATCATTTTCCTCTCCCCCGCATCGACCAGATTGTCGACTCGACTACGGGGTGTGAGTGTTTGTCTTTTCTAGACGCCTATTCCGGGTACCATAAGATCCGACTATATGGACCCGATGAGATAAAAACAACTTTCATCACAGCATTCGGGTGTTTTTGTTATGTCACCATGCCATTCGGTCTCAAGAATGCTGGAGCTACATTCATGAGGATGATTCAGAAGTGTCTGCTCACTCAAATCAGTCGGAATGTGGAAGCATACATGGATGACATTGTGGTCAAGTTGCGTAAAGGTTCCGACCTGCTGATTGACCTTACTGAAAGCTTTGCCAACCTGAGAAGATATGATATCAAGCTTAACCCATCAAAGTGCACATTCGGAGTTCCTGGCGGAAAGTTACTCAGCTTCCTCGTTTCTGAACGAGGGATCAACGTGAACCCAGAGAAAGTTGGTGCCATACTCCGGATGAAACGCCATGTGCGCGTGCATGATGTCCATAAGCTTACTGGTTGTTTGGCCGCCTTGAGTCGATTCATTTCTCGCCTCGATGAAAAGGCATTGCCTCTTTACCGACTGATGAAGAAATCTGACAAGTTCAAGTGGACTCCTGAAGCTGATGCAGCGTTTGCAGATCTCAAAGCCCTGCTTTCCACCCAGCCGGTGCTCGCTGCCCCAATAAGCAAAGAGTCTTTAGTGCTTTACATTGCAGCCACTAGACAAGTTGTCAGTACAGCACGGTCGAGCGGGAAGAAGAAGGAAAAGCCTATAAAGTTCAGCGCCCAGTATACTATGTTTCTAAAGTTTTAACTCCATCCAAACAAAGATATCCACATTATCAGAAGCTTGTTTATGGGATTTACATGACCACGAAGAAGGTTGCACATTATTTCTTTGATCACTCCATTACAATCGTCAGCGACGCACCATTGTCAGAAATTCTGAACAACAGAGATGCAACTGGTCGAGTGGCAAAGTGGGCGATTGAACTCCTTCCCTTAGATATCAAGTTTGAGGCAAAGAAAGCTATCAAGTCCCAGGCAATAGCAAATTTCCTCGCCGAGTGGATCGAATAGCAATTGCCGACTCAGATTCACTCGGACCACTGGACCATGTTCTTCGATGGATCTAAGATGCTGAATGGTTTTGGCGCTGGGGTAGTATTGGTATCCCCCCCCCCCCCGAGGCGACAAGCTCTGCTATGTTCTCCAGATTCATTTTGATTCCTCCAACAATGAAGCTGAATATGAGGCACTTTTGTATGGGTTGCGTATGGCCATTTCACTCGGCGTCTGTCGCCTCACGGTCTATGGCGACTCAGATTTGGTGGTTAATTAAGTAATGAAGGAGTGGGACGTCAGAAGCCCGGCTATGACTAGCTACTGCAATGCAGTGAGAAAGTTAGAGAAGGAGTTTGAAGGTTTAGAGCTCCATCACATACCCCGGCTGAAAAATCAAGCAGCGGATGATTTGGCGAAGATAGGTTCCAAGAGGGAAGCCATTCCCAGTAACGTGTTTCTGGAACATATTCATACACCTTCAGTACAGGAAGATCCTTTCACTGAACAGCCCCCGCAACCAAAGAGCGCCACTGATCCGACTGAAGTCGAAGTACTGGTCGTGGTCGACTTGATCATGGAGGTTTTAGTCATCACTCCCGACTGGACAGCACCGTACATCGCATACATTCTCAAGAAAGAACTCCCAGAAGACGAAGAAGAGGCCCGACAGATTGTCCGCCGATCTAAGGCTTTTACTATGATAGGAGGACAGTTGTTCAGAGAAAGTGTAACCGGAGTCAGCCAGAAATGCATAACACCTGAAGAAGGTCGAGTGATCCTCAACGACATCCACTCGGGGACCTGTGGTCACCATGTGTCCTCTCAGACCATTGTTGCCAAAGAATACCGAGCCGGATTTTATTGGCCACGGGCAAATGAGATGGCACAAGAAATAGTCGACAGATGTGAATGTTGCCAGTTTTATTCCAACATGTCTCACAAACCTGCATCAGCCCTGAAGACCATTCCGCTCGTCTGGCCCTTCACTGTTTGGGGTTTGGACATGGTTGGACCTCTGAGAACGGGTAGGAGTGGCTTAACTCATGTACTCGTGGCAGTCGACAAGTTCACCAAATGGATTGAAGCCAAACCTATCAAAAGTCTTGAAGCCAATACTGCAGTAAGTTTCATCAGAGAGTTAACATTCAAATATGGTGTTCCGCACAACATCATCACTGACAATGGGTCGAACTTTGATTCTGATGAGTTCAGAGCCTTCTACACTTCCCAAGGCACTCGAGTCGACTATGCTTCAGTCGCTCATCCCCAGTTGAATGGACAAGCTGAAAGAGCAAACGAATTGATCCTCAAAGGACTGAAACCCCGACTGATGCGTGATCTCAAGCACGCAGCAGGCGCCTGGGTCGATGAACTTCCATCAGTGCTTTGGGGCTTGAGGACAACTCCTAATCGATCGACTGGCCGAACTCCGTTCTTCTTGGTCTATGGTGCTGAAGTTGTTCTTCCGAGTGACTTGATTCACAATGCACCCAGAGTCGAGCTTTTCTCGGAAGATGAAGCAGAACAGGCTCGGCAAGACGCAGTTGATCTCCTGGAAGAGGAAAGAGAGATGGCCCTGATCCGGTCGACCATTTATCAACAAGACTTGCGTCAATTCCACGCCAGAAACATGAGGGGTCGAGCATTTCAAGAAGGAGACTTGGTTCTTCGAGTGGATCAGCAGAAACCACACAAGCTCGCCCCTACTTGGGAAGGCCCTTTCATTGTCACCAGAGTGCTCCACAACAGAGCATACCACTTATACAATGTCGAGCACAAGAAAGACGAGCCACGCGCTTGGAATGCGGAGCTGCTCCGCCCCTTTTACACTTAAGCATTCACACTGTTGAGATGTAATAAGAAATACCTTTTAGTTTGATTATCAAAGACACAATTTTACAGTCTCTTAAATGATTGTTGTTCCTTTCTTTTTTCATATGTTCTAAATCCCCCAGTGGATTCCTTAGATGCGAATCTGTTTTGCCTAAGCTGTACAAATCCTACCGAGTGGTGAGCAAGCCTCCCACTCGGAGGCTTAGATGGGAATCCGTTTTGCCTAAGTTTGAAAAATCCTACCGAGTGGTGAGCAAGCCTCTCACTCCGGGGCTTAGCTGCAGTCAAGTACTCGCCTAAGTTTGAAAATTCCTACCGAGTTGTGAGCAAGCCTCTCACTCGGGGGCTTAGCTGCAGTCCAGTACTCACCTAAGTTTGAAAAATCCTACCGAGTGGTGAGCAAGCCTCTCGCTAGGGGGCTTAGCTACGGTCCAGTACTCGCCTAAG
>NC_041380.1:483333478-483384891 GCF_002162155.2 Triticum dicoccoides
CTAAGTTTAAAAAATCCTACCGAATGGTGAGCAATCCTCACACTCGGAGGCTTAGCTGCAGTCCAGTACTCGCCTAAGTTTAAAAAATCTTACCGAGTGGCGAGTAATCCTCTCACTCGGGGGCTTAGCTGCGGTCCAGTACTCGCCTAAGTTTAAAAAATCCTACCGAGTGGTGAGAAACCCTCACACTCGGGGGCTTAGCTGCAGTCCAGTACTCGCCTAAGTTTGAAACACATCCCCGTCTGCAAGGACGATGAGGTGCAGGTTGACTGCAACCTCCTCTTTGGAGCTACGCCACAAATACAACATGCACTCCATCCTCAGCCGCAGGGACGATGAGGTGCAGGTCGACTGCAACCTTCTCTTCGGAGCTACGCCACAAATACAACGTGCGCTCCATCCTCATCCGCAAGGACGATGAGGTGCAGGACGACTGCAACCTTCTCTTCGGAGCTACGCCACAAATACAACGTGCGCTCCATCCTCATCCGCAAGGACGACGAAGTACAGGTCGACTGAGACATCCTCCTCAGAGACTATTCCGAGTGAAGAACAAGTTCCACTCGAAGGCAAACACAAGCGCATTCAAAAGACAAACCAAGTTCAGATAAATCCTAAAGTTCCGGAACGCAGATAAAAGTACTCGGGCATCAGGCCCGAAGGAGTTTAACGGTTACAAAATCACTCGGCATTCCGAGGCAAATTTAAGGCGAGATATAAACTTTGTTCACTCCGCATGAGGAGGGCTTGCAGGCTCGACGAACTGGTCTAGATCGATTCCATCAGCGATCCGAGTGGTAGAAGCAATGAAGGTTTCCATGAAGTATTGGAAGTCATGCCTCTTTGTGTTGGCAACTTTGATCGCCGCCAGCTTCTCTTCTAGGGCTTCTTTGCAGTGGACCCGAACCAACGACAGAGCCACGTCAGCACCGCATCAGGCAGAAGACTTCTTCCATTCTTGCACTCGACCAGGGACCTCATTGAGTCGAGTCATCAGAGACTCGAGGTCATTTTGAAGCGCTGCCCTTGGCCAAAGTGCCATATCGATGCCCGACACCGCCACCTTCAGGCGATCAAGATAGCTCGTAACACTGGCAACACGAGATTCCAGTCGGAGCACGTTCATGGCAGCCTCATCGCCGACAGGAGAAAGGATGGGGTCCAAGCCTGTCTCGATCCGTCCAATTTCTTCTTCAAAATTTTGGCAGAATTCTGCAGATTCAAGGAGTTAATGAGTCGATTGGTTCATGGTGACTTGCAAACAGTAAATCAGTCGGATAAAGAAAAGTACCTTCGAGCATAAGGAAGAGCTTCTTGGCGAGTGCTTTCAGATAAGCTTCCAGGTCGTTTCTCCTGCGAGACATGCTTTCCAGCTGCTCATTCAGAGTTACTTTATGTTTCTTCAGACGAGTCGCCTCTCGGTTGGAGTCGGTAAGAGACGTCTTCGGCTTGGTGATTTCCTCCTCTAGCGCACCGAACGAAGCCAGCTTCTTGTCAGCTAGTGCAGTCTTCTCCTGGGCCTCCTTTTGCGCAGCTGCAAGATCGAGGTCCTTCTTCGCTAGAGCCAGCCTCATTTTCTCTGCAAGATATACACTCGGGTCAGACAGAAGATCGAAGAGATAACTTGAGTCAAAATAAACAGTCGACAGGTCGTTACCTTCCGTACCAGCCACTTCATCTTTAGCCTTTTTCAAGTTCTGATGGGCCAGCTCCAGGTCAAGGTTGAGTTGTCTCTGTTTTTCCTCGAATTCAGCGAACTTGGAGATAAGCGCACATGATTTCTACAATGAGCAAAAGACATGTCAATGGACAAGATCAAAGATCATTTACTTCCGAGCGAATAAAACTTTAAGACTACTGCAGAATCAAACATTCTACAGTAGTCTCGGGGACTACACCCAGTGGATGCACTTATCGTGCCCCACTGATTCAGGTTCCACTTGACATGATCCGCCCAGACCGAGTGGAAGAAAAAAAAGAGAAAGAAATACTCAGAGCCCAACCGACTGCCAGCAGTCGACTGCGGTATCGGGGACTACACCTAGTGGGTGCACTTAGCGTGCCCCCACTGGTTCAGATTCCACTCGACATGGTCCGCCCAGACCGAGTGGAAGAGTGAAAACAACAAAGATGCTAAATACCCAGTGGGTGTGCAAATGCGAAGTGTAGGATAACAAGAAATTGCACGGAGAAAGGTTTTCAGGTAGCATATCCTAACAGAACAAGTTCAGTCAGAAGCCAACTTACTTGGACATTGGCTCGAAGGGCCGCGCTGGTGTCGTAAGCAGCCTGACTATTTTTGTGCACCACCTTCACTCGCTCCATCATCATGCCAGCTTGGCGAATGGCTTCCGCAGCGGCGTCTGCCTGACTTTCAGGAACGTGATGAGTGGTGAAGAATGGGACTGACGGTCCAGACGCAGAGCTTGAAATTCCAAGGCATGAAGTTGGACGGTTGAAGCAAGCACTGGTACAGTCGATGATGTGGGGCGTTCACTCGATAGTGGATCAGCAAAAGTAACAGAAGCCCGAGTCACATCTTCAGGCTGTTGAACCGCTAGCTTTGCTGCCGGCACCGTTTGGGATGTCTTGCTACCTGATGCCTTCTTGTTCCTCCTGGCCCTCAGCGGCACATCATCGTCGTCATCTGGAAGTTCAATGACATTGGGAGGAGCTGCAAAAAGATCAGTCGACCCCAGATCAATCGTCAGAATTTAATAGACCGAGTAACTAAAGACGGGATTACGAGAGTTGTACCTGGGTTGGAGGTGACTGCATCTTCCATGTCTTCATCTTCATACTTGTGGGTGGAAGTCCCGGAGGTAGCAGCATTGCAAATTTCAATATTCAGTCGGTCATGTCTATCACAGCGGGTCGACTAAGAAATCAGACCCAACTATTACCCGGAAACAGTAGGAATGATCACTCTGATCTTGGGCAAGGCCTTCGGCGGTTTTGACGGTGTACCTTTTGGTTGCTTCGGTGCCTTCTCAGTCAGCGCTGGAGAAGACGTCCGAGGACGCTTTGACGACTGTCCAGTCAGCGTGGTCACTTTGTCGTGGATGCTTGCCGGGTCGTGAGTGTGCTTGGATCGCCTTTCCCTACGGGGAGGTGAGTCGACCTCTTCTTCGTCACTCGGGTCGTCACTCTCCTCGTCCTCCTCTTCATCAGAGTGCCACTCGCTGCTCTCGCCTCCGCTCGCCTCCCCCTCTAGATCCTACTCCTGCTCCCCGTTGGGCATCAAGTACATCTCAATAAGGGCCTAAAAGACAACAAGCGAAGCAAAAATCAGTCGGTTGACAACAAGTAGTTACATGATAAATCAAGAGAACACTCGGTAATTCAGAGTTGGACCTTGTCTGGTTGGCGCGAGTTGTCGAGTGGAGGGACTCTCCTAGACCCCCTGGGGTTATCTTTGTTGCCAGTGATACCCCTCAACCACTTCTCCACCGTATCCTCGTCGACCTCTTCTGGGTGGATCCGAGTGGAATCCTCAATACCCGAATACATCCACATCGGATGATCACGAGCTTGAAGCGGCTGAATGCGTCGTTTAAGGAAGACCTCCAATAGATCCATGTCAGTCACGCCATCACGAACGAGTTGGAACCCGCTCGACCAACACCTTCACCTGAGCTTTCTCCTCCAGGATCACTTTCAAGGCGGAGGGCTTCTCGACCTAAGCCATGGAGAAGGGGGGAAGTCCGGTCGACTGACCTAGAGTCGGCTGGTCTTTGCAATAGAACCAGGTCGACTGCCACCATCGGACTGACTCGGGAAGGATCATGGCTAGGAAAGTGCTTTTACCCCTCATTTGAATCCCAAGACCCCCACACATCTGGATCACGTGCGTCCTCTCATTACTCGGGTTGGCTTTCTTGACCGACTGGGAACGACACGTGAAAATGTGCTTGAAGAGGCCCTAGTGTGGCCTACAACCCAAGAAATTCTCGCACATGGACACGAAGGCAGCAAGGTACACGATGGTGTTGGGGGAGAAGTGGTGGATTTCTGCTCCAAAGAAGTTCAAGAAGCATTGGAAAAAAGGATGGGGAGGCAAAGAGAATCCGCGACCTAGGGGTGGGCATAAAAACCGACGAACCATAAACCGAACCGATGCCAAAACCGAATAAACCGAATTTTTGGTTTTTTCTAGTGTCACAATAAAATTCGATTTTCATGCCTACTAACCAAACAAAATTCGGTAGGTTTGGTTTTATTCCCGGTTAACCGAACAAAAACCAAAGAAACGTGAATCAGCAAAAGAAACGATGCAAATACATGCGCATGAGCGCAACAATGTCTTCCGGGAGTCACGCGTCGACGCTCCCACGATCGCCCACCAACGCATCGTGCGCAGCTCCCATGACATGGGCCATCCTTTTCTTTTTTTGACCAAAGTGCATGCAAGAGGACGCAAGGCCCAGCTCACGTGTGCTTCTTTGGTGGCCCGCGTGTGCGCGCATGCATACAGCCGGCTCGTCTATCACGCTCCTTTAGTCCCACCTCGCTCCACTGGACGGATGATTCAAATTTGCTGCCTATATAAGAGGGTGCCACTGCTACAATCTAAGCACGGATAGTTGAAGCGTGGTTGTTCGGTATAAAACTGAAAACCGCACCGAAACTCCGGTTAACCGGATTTTTGGTTAGCTATTTTTAGCTAGCATTTTTGGTTTTTATTTTTACTAATCAAAATTTAATAAACACCGAATGGTAGAAACCAATTTTTTGGTTTATACCGAACGCCCAGGCCTACCGCGGCCAACATGGATGGCGAGGAAGACGAACTCACCCTCCCGCGGATGCGGTTCGGTCTCGCCCTCCGGGAGCCGTGCTGATTCGTGGGGAATCAGTCCCCCGTCAACTAGATTGTCGATGTCGTCCTGACGAATCATCGACCGAATCCAGTCGCCCTGGACCTAGCCACGCGGCAGGCCAGACCTCGAAGAAGATCCGCCCCGGCTGGACTTCTTCCCCTTCACCTTCGTCGTCGCCTTCTTCGCGCGCTCCAAGGCCACCGTCTTCTCCTTCACCATTGCAGCGGGCGGAGCTCGAGTAGAGCGGCGGCGCCGGGGGCAGAGGTGGATGTGGTTGAGAAAGCAGGGGAGAAGAAGAATGGGAACACACAGTGCAAAAAACCCCAGTCCGGCACCTTATATGAGGCCGTTTCCGAGTGGCTGGCCTGTGGGTCCAGGCGATCCTATCAAATCCCGCAACGGTCGCATGCGCGATACGTGGCGAAAAAGGTGGCACAATGATCGAGGCGGCCCTGCCTAATCCAACTCGATTACTGCGGCCTCCTCCGCCCCGCGCACATCCCGAAATTCGAATCCCACAATATCCGCGAGCAGCAGAGCAACCTGTCAGATGAAAGATTTTTCCCATATCAGCACTCGAAGCATAGCAGTAAAAGTTCACTCGGCAGAACCAAGAATGGATCAAGGCGACTGAAAAAGAAGTTGAAGTCATCATGATTGCTCACTTGGTCCAATCAGGCGCTTCCGAAGCACGAAAATTGAATCGGAGGTGTTCTCAACTCCTTCTCCACTCAAACCCTGAACCATTCGAGGGCTAATGATGAAGCTATGTACCTAGGGTAGGGTCATATGCCTGACCTAGACACCCTCCCCTAGGACTCCATCCTAAAACCAGAAGCATTCGAGGGATAGCATCATCCACTCGATTGCCAGGCATTCCACTCGGAAGATTCAAAGTCACTCGACCACTACAATTATCACTCGACGGACAGAAGATCTAAAGTCACTCTGCATGACAACGGTCGGACGTTTACTTCATGTACTTAATAGGCATTTATGTCACTTAATTGCTAGCGTTACCAGTAACGCCCCCCTCTTGATGTACCTTAAAACCCTTGTAACGTAGGCTGACTGGGGTCTAGGCACACTCTATATAAGCCACCCCCTCCACTGGCACAAGGGTTCGCACCCCCTGTAAACACACACATACATAATCTAGTCGACCACCTCCAGGCACCGAGACGTAGGGTCGTTACTTCCTCCGCGAAGGGCCTAGACTCGTAAAACTCATGTGTACAACTTCGCCATAGCTAGGATCTTGCCTCCTCATACCTACCCCCCATTCTACTGTCAGGCTTAGATCCACGACAACTACTTCAAACCGGACCCAACTTATGATGAGTTTTTTAGACATCACGTCCGGTTGAGCAAACATTTATTCTTACTCATAGTGAATGTGGTGGACAAATATGATTGTCGGTGTCAAAACCGGCGGATCTCGGGTAGGGGGTCCCGAACTGTGCGTCTAGGCCGGATGGTAACAGGAGGCAGGGAACACGATGTTTTACCCAGGTTCGGGCCCTCTTGATGGAGGTAAAACCCTACGTCCTGCTTGTTTAATATTGATGATATGGGTAGTACAAGAGTAGATCTACCACAAGATCAAGGAGGCTAAACCCTAGAAGCTAGCCTATGGTATGATTGTTGTATATGGAGTTGATCTATCGACTAGCCTGGCCTCGGTTTATATAATGCACCAGAGGCCTAGGATAACAAGAGTCCTAGCCGAATACGCCGGTGGGGTGGAGTCCTTGCCTTGATTGCCAAGTCTTGTGGAATCTTCCTTGTATGCGGCAGCTGTCCGAACTGGCCCATGAGTATACGGCCATGGGGGTCCTCGGCCCAATCTAACAGATCGGGAGATGACGTGGTGAGTACCCCCTAGTCCAGCACACCGTCAGTAGCCCCCTGAACCGGTCTTCAAGTTAGGGACGCTCCTCGATTCTTCCGAACTGTTCTTCATCTTCGGTCGCCGGTCTTGAAAACTGGTTCAACAAATCTTCTCATCTTCGATCTTGAGTATCGTCGAAATGCATTCGACGAGTTTACACGTCGGGTATCCGAGGAGCCCCTTTAAGTTTCCGGTCTTTATCAATGCCTTGTTATTTTTATGCCACACCTCGGGTTTGAAGTTGTTCCCGGGCGGCAGCGTCCTCTTGCGTCCGAGCTCCAACGCCGAACTGTATTCGAGGTATATTTTGCAACCGAGCACCAACGCTGGACCGCTTCCCAGCTCTAACGCCGGAATGTATCCGAGCTCCAACGCTGGACTATGTATCCGAGCTCCAACGCCGGACTATATCCGAGGTGTCATAAATCACCTTGGTTCAAAGAAGTTTGAAGGAGTTTAGCCGAGCTTAATGCCGGAAATGCCCTCTATGGAGCCAGCCATTAGCGCCCGAGCTTTATGCCGGGCCGCTTCCGAGGTGGTGCACCACCCCGAATGTGGGCCGATTTTTGTGAATATTTTTTATTGGTGCAATTTATTCTCTGCCGAGATATATAGCCAGTAGCCCTCAAGGTGTGTATCGGTCTAAAACCCAAGATGCACCTGAAGGATGACGTAAGACCGCTAGTCCCAGTAGCCGCTGAGACTCAGGTTGATTTGCAAACTCGGCCTGAGGATCAAGTCCAAGCTCGGCAGAATACCTCGGGACACTAAAAGCGGCGTGCTCAGTCCTTGAGACTCAGGTTGGGTGCGGCCGACCAACCTGAGGATCAAAATCTCCTCGGAAACTATATTGCACATAAAATTTTCTGCATTGGACAAGCAATGCAGTAGCCCCCGAGACACTGGTCGGGTGGCAACACCAGATCAGGGGATCAATGTGCCCCTTTAATATTTGTAAATAATAAGCCCGAAGCCCAGTAGCCCCCGAGCCTTAATGCAGGCACGGGTGGCCGAATTAAGGATCGATATCCATAGTAAAATCACAAATTATGTGTAATGACTCTATGTATCCAAGTACTTTACGTTATTAATGCTCGGATCCGCATTGTACAAAACTTTGTTGACCGACCATCGGCTTCCACCTCCTCGGCCAGTAGCCGAGGAGTGTTTGTCCTACTTTATAAATCCTTTATGAGGGCAAAAATTTATGACAAACAAGGCAATCTGGCCACACGGTTGTATAAACAAAGGTACGCAGAGAGATATGTTATATTACTGTTTAACAGAAGAAATGTCTTCCAAAGAAAATAGTCCCGCTATCGGTTCCTTTCTTTGGGTTGTCATGCTAAGCATGATCATGAAACCTCTGCGCCTATGTAAGAGCAAAATATCGAGGATTTAGTTTGGGAGGCTAGTTAATAGCCCCCGGTAGTGTTCGGCGACAGTCGAGGTCAAGCCGTAAACACTTCGGCCATTGTTATGAGTGGCCCATTATTTAACACAGTCATCGGATCACTGACCAGTTTACGCTTATTGTGACAGTCAGTTTTCGGCTTTCTCCACTGAGGTGCTTAACCATGTGAGCTGGAAGCACAATCGCAGTGGTTCTCCCTTTGCACGCCTAGCTGAACAAAACGGAACGTAGGAAGCAAGTGCAGGAGCCGGGCAACCCAACTATTGACCGAAGACACAATTCGAAACCGATGCGTATATAGTAATATCTGAGAATGTTTTTGCCGAATCCCTAAAGGTGTCTGGCGTTGCACTGCGAGACTGATGCTGGAAAAGCACAAATAGTTTAAAAGTGCCAAAAAGCTTGGAAAACCAAGAAACGTCAGTAAAAACATGACGTCCGAACAATAGCAAGTGTTCGGTGCCAATCCGAAAATTGGTCTTAGAAAAAAAAGAGTGCTTCTGTCGTGCTTTAACATTACACATCCGATCTCAAGACTTCAAGCGGGTCAGCCTACGGCTGCAACCTCCTATCCCGAAGGCGGAGTGCTTCTCGTTAGACCAGTTTAGCGAACTAAACTCGAGCGGTCGCTAGCGAGAAAATGGGTTATCTGGCTATTGACCACACACTCACGTCGAAAAAGGAGCGATAGAAAAAGACTTTGCAACGACCAAGAAGAAAACACATTTACTATAAAATAGCTCATAGAAATTTTAAGAGCCCCCAAGTGACTTGGGTAGAAAAATGATTGCATGTACTGAAGTACTTATATCATATCTATGTTCAACCGAACTTTAAACGCGTCTTAACCGACCGTCAGCTTCTCCCTCTTCGGTAAAGGACCGAAAAATGTTATGTACTCCATTGGTCGAGAATATCGACGGTGTTTCCAATAACCAGGAAATCAGGCCATAAGGCTGTAACAGACAAAGCGCGCTCAGGGAACTTATGCTATATTACCGTGAAGTGTAAGAAGCATCTTCGAAGAAAATAGTACCCCCACCGATACCTTTCTTCGGTGCTCATTGTTATTATGAGACTTGTGCAATAGATTTTTTGTACTCATGAGTTCCGTTGTGTGCCGACCATCATTGAAAACTATAAGAGCGCTAGCTTTCGGCTTCACCCAGTCTGAGGTCCGGCTCGGGCGACCCGATCATGACAATCGCAGAGGTGCTCCCTTTACTCCCTAGCCGAACAATCGGGAACGTAGGGGTAAACACAGGAGCGAGGCAACCCAGCTTGTAAATCGCTTAAGTCAATATGGTGCATATAGGAACAAAGCCGTACAAGTATAATCATATGCAAGAGGAAAAGCTTCATGAAGGAAGCCCCCAAATGAATTGGGTATTTGAATTTATGCGTCACAAATAAAGTTTGGACAAGGAAATTTTTACAAGCAACTTTTTTCCAAAAAATATAATGCTTGGTCGAACCAAACACAAGTTAGAAATTAAAGCTTTGAGCATGAAAGCGACTTAGCTGGTTAATGTGTTCGGTATTGATGACGCGGTCCGAGCTTGATGCGGGGCAAGGTTCCATCCTCCAAGCCGGTCCCGAGGTGGCGGCGCGGAGAGCTCGACACGCCGAAGTGGTGACATAGCACGGTCAATGCAGACCGGCAGAGTGACGCCGAAGTCCCCGGATCATTTTCCTGTGCAGAAAAAATAGTGCAAACCGGAGATAGTAGTAATAATGATAATTTTAAAAAAATCTTTGCAGAATAAATAATTTATGCAAAGTGAGTAATAAAAGAAATATGGCCTGGCGCCAAAGTCAATGTCGATGCAGGGCGTCGGCGTGATGCGATAAAGGCGTGGCAAAGCCTGAATTCGTAGGTCGGTCCGAGCTCCGGATGCGGCGTTCGCCGGACTATGTACGGAAATTGACCGAACCACCATGCGACTATCGTGAATGCGGCTACCATTTGATAGACCTGTGTACATATGATGGATAAACCACAATAATAATTCCTTGGGAAAAATGAACCCAAACAAGCAAAAAATATTAGGGATTGATAGCACCTGGTTTATTTGTTGTAGCAATCCGAAGGAAGGTGATTCCCAAAATTGGGACTCGATCCGCACACCCATTGCCTGATGGGCGATAAAACGACGGCATGTCAATGCTGATAAAGGTTGGCTCGCCGAGGCAAAGCTCTCGGTCCAGCTAACGTGACGGAGCTGGTCGGCTAGTGACGCCGAAGTGTCCGGAGTAGGTTGATGAAGAGATGGCGAAGCCCCCGGTCCAGCCGAGATGTCGAAGCCCCGATGTCAGCCGATGAGTCAAAGTAGGTCGGCGTGATGGACACCAGCTTGAAGAAGCGATAGTGCGGCCCTGTCGATGCAGGTCGTGACGTGGTCGATGTCGGCTTGATGAAGCAACCGTGCGGCGATGCCGGTATGCCCGCTCCGTGTAATCCGTGGGGCGGCGATGTTGGTGATGATTTATCCTTCGCGATGCCGAACTCTTGTTCGGCTTGCCGAGATGATGATCCGAAGAAGTTGAGCTCGGCTCAACAAAGTGACGCCGTGTCTTAGCGCAGGTCGGCAGCCGTGGAGTAATATTACTGGACTGGTTTGACACCAGCATGATGTTGAAGATCATGTTCAAAAGATCTTAAAGTTAGTGGGATGTGTTCAGGAACAAAACACAATACCCCATACAAAACTTCCTTCGAAAGGGATGTCCGAAATCCCGTTCATAGAAAAGATGAAATCGGGTCGGATTCGTTTTCGCGCAGAAAACAGATCTGAAAAGTGATGCACTAATCGGAAGGTTCCCGGAGTTTGGACGGTTGGATCGAGCTGAAATTTTAAGAGGTGGCAGATACAGGAATTCCGCAGCCGATCAACGGTTGGATCTTCCAAAGGACGTCCGAGCTAGAATCTGGACACCACGCCCTAAACACATCCAAATTCCCATCCAAATTTGACAGGGCTCCGGTATATCGTGGATTGCCAGAGATTCCTCCATCGGAACTCGACGAAATTTTCCAGGGTTGTTGTAGACTCAATTCCGCACAATTCCACCAAAGAGATCGTCAAAACGATACTCGAGGAGGTGGTGGCAGCAGATACGAGTTCGCTGTCCAGAAAAACAGCGCGATCGCTTGAGGGCAATGTTGACGTTGAGCCCCCGAGCTCCATGGATGATTCCTCCATGATCTTGATAGAGATCGGAGTTGATGTTTGATGAAGGCCCTCGTCCGAATATGGTGATCCGAACACGGGGTGCAATTCTTGGTCGAACCAAGGTGACCAGTCGAGCTGGTGACGAAGATGCCGAAGTCGCAGTTAATCTGCAGGCGAGCCCTCGATCCTTTTGTCGATCACACAGCGAAACTCTCAATGAAAGCACCAATGTCGGTGTCAAAACCGGCGGATCTCGGGTAGGGGGTCCCGAACTGTGCGTCTAGGCCGGATGGTAACAGGAGGCAGGGAACACGATGTTTTACCCAGGTTCGGACCCTCTTGATGGAGGTAAAACCCTATGTCCTGCTTGTTTAATACTGATGATATGGGTAGTACAAGACTAGTGTTGGGGAACGTAGCAGAGATTCAAAATTTTCCTACGTGTCACCAAGATCTATCTATGGAGAAACCAGCAATGAAGGGAAGGAGAGTGCATCTACATACCCTTGTAGATTGCTAAGCGGAAGCGTTCAAAAGAACGGGGTTGAAGGAGTCGTACTCGTCGTGATCCAAATCACCGGAGATCCTAGTGCCGAACGGACGGCACCTCCGCGTTCAACACACGTACAGCCCGGTGACGTCTCCTACGCCTTGATCCAGCAAGGGAAGAAGGAGAGGTTGGGGAAGACTCCATCTAGCAGCAGCACGACGGCGTGGTGGTGATGGAGGAGCGCGGGACTCCAGCAGGGCTTCGCCAAGCACTACGAGAGATGAGGAGGAAGAGGGGTAGGGCTGCGCCAACAGGGAGATTGAATCATGTGTGTTGGGCAGCCCAAACCTCAAGCATATATAGGGGGAGGGGAGGGGCTGCGCCCCCACCTAGGGTTCCCTCCCTAGGGGTGGCGGCAGCCCCCAGATCCCATCTGGGTGGCGGCCACAAGGGGAGGAGGGGGAGGCGCACCTGGGGTGGGCCTTAGGGCCCATCTGCCCTAGGGTTTGCCCCCTTCCCCTCTTGGAGGTGCCTTGGGCCTTGGTGGGAGGCGCCCCAGCCCACCTAGGGGCTGGTCCCTTCCCACTATTGTCCCATGTAGGCCTACGGGGCTGGTGGCCCTACCTGGTGGATCCCCGGACCCCTCCGGTGGTCCCGGTACACTACCAGTGATGCCCGGAACACTTTCGGTGGCCTAAACCATACTTCCTATATATCAATCTTTATCTCCAGACCATTCCAGAACTCCTCGTGACGTCCGGGATCTCATCCTGGACTCTGAACAACATTCGGTAACCGCGTACATACTTTCCCTATAACCCTAGCGTCATCGAACCTTAAGTGTGTAGACCCTACGGGTTCGGGAACCATGTAGACATGACCGAGATAACTCTCCGGTCAATAACCAACAGCGGGATCTGGATACCCATGTTGGCTCCCACATGTTCCACGATGATCTCATCGGATGAACCACGATGTCAAGGACTTAATCAATCCCGTATACAATTCCCTTTGTCTATCGGTACGATACTTGCCCGAGATTCGATCGTCGGTATCCCGATACCTTGTTCAATCTCGTTACCGGCAAGTCTCTTTACTCGTTCCATAACGCATCATCCCGTGATCAACTCCTTGATCAAATTGTGCACATTATGATGATGTCCTACCGAGTGGGCCCAGAGATACCTCTCCATTTACACGGAGTGACAAATCTCAGTCTCGATTCGTGCCAACCCAACAGACACTTTCGGAGATACTTGTAGTGTACCTTTATAGCCACCCAGTTACGTTGTGACGTTTGGCACACCCAAAGCACTCCTACGGTATCCGAGAGTTGCACAATCTCATGGTCTAAGGAAATGATACTTGATATTAGAAAAGCTTTAGCATACGAACTACACGATCTTTGTCCTAGGCCTAGGATTGGGTCTTGTCCATCACATCATTATTCTAATGATGTGATCCCGTTATCAATGACATCCAATGTCCATGGTCAGGAAACCATAACCATCTATTGATCAACGAGCTAGTCAACTAGAGGCTTACTAGGGACATGGTGTTGTCTATGTATCCACACATGTATCTAAGTTTCCTATCAATACAATTCTAGCATGGATAATAAACGATTATCATGAACAAGGAAATATAATAAT
This sequence comes from Triticum dicoccoides, assembly GCF_002162155.2. NCBI lineage: Eukaryota > Viridiplantae > Streptophyta > Magnoliopsida > Poales > Poaceae > Triticum > Triticum dicoccoides. The sequence goes on from NC_041380.1 coordinate 483,346,919, forward strand.
AACCAATTTATTATAGCCTCTAGGGCATATTTCCAACAGTCTCCCACTTGCACTAGAGTCAATAATCCAGTTCACATCGATATGTTATTAACACTCAAGGTCACATCCCCATGTGACTAACACCCAAAGAGTTCTGGTTTTGATCATGTTATGCTTGTGAGAGAAGTTTCAGTCAACGGGTCTGCAACATTCAGATTCGTATGTACTTCGCAAATTTCTATGTCATCTTGTAGATGCAACTACTACGCTACATTTGGAGCCATTTCAAATAACTGTTCTACTTGGAGCTATTCTAAATTGTTGCTCCATTATAGTATCCGGTATCTTTACTCAGAGCTATCCGGATAGGTGTTAAGCTTGCATCGACGTAACTCTTTACGTCGAACTCTTTATCACCTCCATAACCGAGAAACATATCCTTATTCCTCTAAGGATAATTTAGACCGCTATCTGGTGATCTACTCCTAGATTACCTTTGTACCCTCTTGCCATATATGTGGCAAGGCACACATCAGGTGCGGTACTCAGCATGGCATACCGTATAGAGCCTATGACAAAAGCATAGGGGACGACCTTCGTCCTTCCTCTTTCTTCTGCCGTGGTCGAGCTTTAAGTCTTAACTTCATACCTTACAACTCAGGCAAGAACTCCTTCTTTGACTGATCCATCTTGAACACCTTCAAGATCATGTCAAGGTATGTGCTCATTTGAAAGTACCATTAAGCGTTTTGATCTATCCTTATAGATCTTGATGCTCAATGTTCAAGTAGCTTAATCCAGGCTTTCCATTGAAAAACACTTTCCAAATAACCCTATATGATTTCCAGAAATTCTACGTCATTTCTGATCAACAATATGTCAACAACATATATTCATCAAAATTTCTATAGTGCTCCCACTCACTTCTTTGGAAATACAAGTTTCTCATAAACTTTGTATACACCCAAAATCTTTGATCATCTCATCAAAGCATACATTCCAACTCCGAGATACTTACTCCAGTCCTTAGAAGGATTGCTGGAGCTTTGCATACTTATTAGCATCTTTCAGGATTGACAAAACCTTCCGGTTATATCACATACAACCTTTCCTCAAGAAAATCGTCGAGGAAACAATGTTTTGACATCCTATCTGCAAGATTTCATAAATAATGCAGTAATTGCTAATATAATTCCAACAGACTCTTAGCATCGCTACGAGTGAGAATGTCTCATCGTAGTCAACTCCTTGAACTTGTCGGAAAACATCTTAACGACAAGTCGAGCTTTCTTAATGGTGATACTTACCATCATTGTCCGTCTTCCTTTTAAAATCCATCTGTACTCAACAGCCTTACGACCATCGAGCCGTTCTGCCAAAGTCTACACTTTGTTTTCATACATGGATCCTCTCTCGGATTTTATGGCCTCGAGCCATTTATCGGAATCCGGGCCCGCCATCGCTTCTCCATAGCTCGTAGGTTCATTGTTGTCTAGCAACATGACTTCCAAGACAGGATTACGTACCACTCTGAAGTAGTACGCATCCTTGTCATCCCACGAGGTTTGTTAGTGACTTGATCTGAAGTTTCATGATCACTATCATAAGCTTCCACTTCAATTGGTGTAGGTGCCACAGGAACAACTTCCTGTGCCCTGCCACACACTAGTTGAAGAGACAGTTCAATAACCTCATCAAGTCTTCACCATCCTCCCACTCAATTCTTTCGAGAGAAACTTTTCCTCGAGAAAGGACCCGATTCTAGAAACAATCCCTTATTGCTTTCGGATCTGAGACGGGAGGTATACCCAACTGTTTTGGGTGTCCTATGAAGATGCATTTATCCGCTTTGGGTTCAAGCTTATCAGCCTGAAACTTTTTCACATAAGCGTCGCAGCCCCAAACTTTTAAGAAATGACAGCTTAGGTTTCTCTAAACCATAGTTCATATGGTGTCATCTCATCGGAATTACGTGGTTCCCTATTTAAAGTGAATGTGGTTGTCTCTAATGCCTAACCCATAAACTATCGTGGTAATTCGATAAGAGACATCATGGTATGCATCATATCCAATAGGGTGCAGTTATGATGTTCGGACACACCATCACACTATGGTGTTCCAGGCTATATTAGTTGTGAAACAATTTCCACAATGTCTTAATTCTGTGCCAAACTCGTAATTCAGATATTCATCTCTATGATCATATCATAGATCTTTTATCCTCTTGTCACGACGATCTTTCAACTTCACCCTTAAATTACTTGAACCTTTCAATAATTCAGACTCGTGATTCATCAAGTAAATATACTCAACATCTACTCAAATCATATGTGAAGTAAGAACATAACAATATCCACTACACGCCTCAGCACTCATTGGACTGCACACATCAAAATGTATTACTTCCAACAAGTTGCTTTCTAGTTCCATTTTACTGAAAAACAAGGCTTTCAGTCATCTTGCCCATGTGGTATGATTTGCACGTCTCAAGTGATTCAAAATCAAGTGAGTCCAAACGGTCCATTTGCATGGAGTTTCTTCATGCATATACACCAATAGACATGGTTCGCATGTCTCAAACTTTTCAACACCGAGTGAGCCCAAAGATCCATCAACATGGAGCTTCTTCATGCGTTTTATACCGATATGACTTACGTGGCAGTGCCACAAGTAGGTGGTACTATCATTACTATCTTATATCTTTTGGCATGACCATGTGTATCACTACGATCGAGATTCAATAAACCATTCATTTTAGGTGCAAGACCATTGAAGGTATTATTCAAATAAACAGAGTAACCATTATTCTCCTTAAGTGAATAACCGTATTGCGATAGACATAATCCAATCATGTCTATGCTCAACGCAAACACCAACCTCGATGGTAGGGGGAGCGTGCGATGCTTGATCACATCAAGCTTGGAAAAACTTCCAACACATATCGCCAGCTCACCTTTAGCCAGTCTCCATTTACTCTGCAGCCTTTTATTTCGAGTTACTAACACTTAGCAACCGAACAGGTATCTAATACCATGGTGCTACTAGGAGTACTAGTAAAGTACACATTAACACAATGTATATCCAATATACTTCTATCGACCTTGCCAGCCTTCTCATCTACCAAGTATCTAGGGTAATTCTGCTCCAGTGGCTGTTCCCTTTATTACAGAAGCACTTAGTCTCGGGTTTGGGTTCAACCTTGGGTTTCTTCACTAAAGCAGCAGCTGATTTGCCGTTTCATGAAGTATCCCTTCTTGCCCTTGCCCTTCTTGAAACTAGTGGTTTCACCAACCATCAACAATTTGTTGGAAATATGCCCTAGAGGCAATAATAAATTGGTTATTATTATATTTCCTTGTTCATGATAATCGTTTATTATCCATGCTAGAATTGTATTGATAGGAAACTCAGATACATGTGTGGATACATAGAGAACACCATGTTCCTATTAAGCCTCTAGTTGACTAGCTCGTTGATTAATAGATGGTTACGGTTTCCTGACCATGGACATTGGATGTCGTTGATAACGGGATCACATCATTGGGAGAATGATGTGATGGACAAGACCCAATCCTAAGCCTAGCACAAAGATCGTGTAGTTCGTATGCTAAAGCTTTTCTAATGTCAAGTATCATTTCCTTAGACCATGAGATTGTGCAACTCCCGAATACCGTAGGAATTCTTTGGGTGTGCCAAACGTCACAACGTAACTGGGTGGCTATAAAGGTACACTACAGGTATCTCCTAAAGTGTCTGTTGGGTTGGCACGAATCGAGACTGGGATTTGTCACTCCGTGTGATGGAGAGGTATCTCTGGGCCCACTCGATAGGACATCATCATAATGTGCACAATGTGATCAAGGAGTTGATCACGGGATGATGTGTTACAGAACGAGTAAAGAGACTTGCCGGTAACGAGATTGAATAAGGTATCGGGATACCGACGATCGAATCTCAGGCAAGTACAATACCGCTAGACAAAGGGAATTGTATACGGGATTGATCGAATCCTCGACATCGTGGTTCAACTGATGAGATCATCGTGGAACATGTGGGAACCAACATGGGTATCCAGATCTCGCTGTTGGTTATTAACCGGAGAGCGTCTCGGTCATGTCTGCATGGTTCCCGAACCCGTAGGGTCTACACACTTAAGGTTCGATGACGCTAGGGTTATAAGGAATAGATATATGTGGTAACCGAATGTTGTTCGGAGTCCCGGATGATATCCCGGACATCACGAGGAGTTCCAGAATGGTCCGGAGGTAAAGATTTATATATGGGAAGTCCTGTTTTGGTCACCGGAAAGGTTTCGGGTTTTATCGGTAACGTACCGGGACCACCGGGAGGGTCCCGGGGGTCCACCAAGTGGGGCCACAAGCCCCGGAGGGCTGCATGGGCCAAGTGTGGGAGGGGACCAGCCCCAGGTGGGCTGGTGCGCCCCTCCACAAGGGCCCAAGGCGCCTAAGGGGAGGAGGGGGGCAAACCCTAAGGGCAGATGGGCCTTAGGGCCCATGCCTGGTGCGCCTCCCTCTCCCCCTCCCCTGGCCGCCACACCAGATGGGATCTGGGCTGGCCGCCGCCCCTAGGGTGGAACCCTAGGTGGGGGTGCAGCCCCCTCCCTCTCCCCTATATATAGTTGAGGTCTTTGGGGCTGCCAACACATGAGTTTCTGACCTCTCCCTGGCGCAGCCCTACCTCTCTTTCTCCTCATATCTCGTGGTGCTTGGCGAAGCCCTGCTGGATCACCATGCTCCTCCACCACCACCACGCCGTTGTGCTGCTGCTGGATGGAGTCTTCCTCAACCTCTCCCTCTCTCCTTGCTGGATCAAGGCATGGGAGATGTCACCGGGCTGTACGTGTGTTGAACGCGGAGGTGTCGTCCGTTCGGCACTAGGATCTCCGGTGATTTGGATCACGACGAGTACGACTCCTTCAACCCCGTTCTCTTGAATGCTTTCGCTTAGCGATCTACAAGGGTATGTAGATGCACTCTCCTTCCCCTCGTTGCTGGTTTCTCCATAGATAGATCTTGGTGACACGTAGGAAAATTTTGAATTTCTGCTACGTTCCCCAACAGTGGCATCATGAGCTAGGTCTATTGCGTAGATTCTATGCGCGAGTAGAACACAAAGTAGTTGTGGGCGTTGATTTTGTTCAATATGCTTACCGTTACTAGTCCAATCTTGTTTCGACGGTATTGTGGGATGAAGCGGCCCGGACCGACCTTACACGTACTCTTACGTGAGACAGGTTCCACCGACTGACATGCACTAGTTGCATAATGTGGCTAGCGGGTGCCAGTCTCTCCCAGTTTAGTCGGAACAGATTCGATGAAAAGGGTCCTTATGAAGGGTAAATAGCAATTAGCATATCACATTGTGGTTTTGCGTAGGTAAGAAACGTTCTTGCTAGAAACCCATAGCAGCCACGTAAAACAAGCAAACAACAATTAGAGGACGTCTAACTTGTTTTTGCAGGGTATGCCATGTGATGTGATATGGCCAAAAGGATGTGATGAATGATATATATGATGTATGAGATTGATCATGTTCTTGTAATAGGAATCACGACTTGCATGTCGATGAGTATGACAACCGGCAGGAGCCATAGGAGTTGTCTTAATTTTTTTATGACCTGCGTGTCAACATAAACGTCATGTAATTACTTTACTTTATTGCTAACCGTTAGCTGTAGTAGTAGAAGTAATAGTTGGCGAGACAACTTCATGAAGACACGATGATAGAGATCATGATGATGGAGATCATGGTGTCATGCCGGTGACGATGATGATCATGGAGCCCCGAACATGGAGATCAAGAGGAGCAAAGTGATGATGGCCATATCATGTCACTATTTGATTGCATGTGATGTTTATCATGTTTATGCATCTTATTTGCTTAGAACAACAGTAGTAAATAAGATGATCCCTCATTAAAATTTCAAGAAAGTGTTCCCCCTAACTGTGCACCATTGCGAAAGTTTGTTGTTTCAAAGCACCACGTGATGATCGGGCGTGATAGATTCTTACGTTCAAATACAACGGGAGTTGACGAGCCTAGCATGTACAGACATGGCCTCGGAACACGTGCAAAACACTTAGGTTGACTTGACGAGCCTAGCATGTACAGACATGGCCTCGGAACACAAGAGACCGAAAGGTCGAGCATGAGTCATATGGTAGATACGATCAACATGAAGATGTTCACCGATGTTGACTAGTCCGTCTCACGTGATGATCGGACACAGCCTAGTTGACTCGGATCATGTAATCACTTAGATGGCTAGAGGGATGTCTATCTGAGTGGGAGTTCATAAGATGAACTTAATTATCCTGAACATAGTCAAAAGGTCTTCGCAAATTATGTCGTGGCTCGCGCTTTAGTTCTACTGTTTAGATATGTTCCTAGAGAAAATTTAGTTGAAAGTTGATAGTAGCAATTATGCGGACTAGGTCCGTAAACTGAGGATTGTCCTCATTGCTTCATAGAAGGCTTATGTCCTTAATGCACCGCTCAGTGTGCTGGACCTCGAACGTCGTCTGTGGATGTTGCGAACATCTGACATACACATTTTGATAACTACGTGATAGTTCAGTTAAACGGTTTAGAGTTGAGGCACCGAAGACGTTTTGAAACGTTGCGAAACATATGAGATGTTTCGAGGGCTGAAATTGGGATTTCAGGCTCGTGCCCACGTCAAGAGGTATAAGACCTCCAGCGATTTTCTTAGCCCACAAACTAAGGGAGAAAAGCTTAATTGTTGAGCTTGTGCTCAGATTGTCTAAGTACAACAATCATTTGAATCGAGTGGGAGTTGATCTTCCAGATGAGATAGTGATGTTTCTCCGAAGTCATTACCACCAAGCTGCTAGAGCTTCGTGATGAACTATAATATATCAGGGACATATATGATGATCCTTGAGATATTCGCGATGTTTAACACCACAAAAGTAGAAATCAAGAAGGAGCATCAATTGTTGATGGTTGGTGGAACCACTAGTTTCAAGAAGGGCAAGGGCAAAAAGGGATACTTCATGAAACAACAATTCAGCTGCTGCTCTAGTGAAGAAACCCAAGGTTGAACCCAAACCCGAGAGGAAGTGCTTCTGTAATAAGGGGAACAGTCACTGGAGCAGAATTACCCTAGATACTTGGTAGAGAAGGCTGGCAAGGTCGATAGAAGTATATTGGATGTACATTGTGTTAATGTGTACTTTAGTAGTACTCCTAGTAGCACCAGGGTATTAGATACCGGTTCGGATGCTAAGTGTTAGTAACTCGAAATAAAAGCTATGGAATAAACGGAGACTAGCTAAAGGTGAGCTGACGATATGTGTTGGAAGTGTTTCCAATGTTGATATGGTCAAGCATCGCACACTCCCTCTACCATCGAGATTGGTGTTAAACCTAAATAATTGTTATTTGGTGTTTGCGTTGAGCATAGACATGATTGGATTATGTCTATCGCAATACGGTTATTCATTTAAGGAGAATAATGGTTACTCTGTTTATTTGAATAATACCTTCAATGGTCTTGCACCTAAAATGAATGGTTTGTTGAATCTCGATCATAGTGATACACATGTTCATGCCAAAAGATATAAGATAGTAATGATAGTACCACCTACTTGTGGCACTGCCACGTAAGTCATATCGGTATAAAACGCATGAAGAAGCTCCATGTTGATGGATCTTTGGGCTCACTCGTTTTGAAAAGTTTGAGACATGCGAACCATGTCTATTGGTGTATATGCATGAAGAAACTCCATGCAAATGGACCGTTTGGACTCACTTGATTTTGAATCACTTGAGACATGCAAATCATACTACATGGGCAAGATGACTGAAAGCCTCGTTTTCAGTAAAATGGAACTAGAAAGCAACTTGTTGGAAGTAATACATTTTGATGTGTGCAGTCCAATGAGTGCTGAGGCGTGTAGTGGATATTGTTATGTTCTTACTTCACAAATGATTTGAGTAGATGTTGAGTATATTACTTGATGAATCACGAGTCTGAATTATTGAAAGGTTCAAGTAATTTCAGGGTGAAGTTGAAAGATCATCGTGACAAGAGGATAAAATATCTATGATATGATCATAGAGATGAATATCTGAATTACGAGTTTGGCACAGAATTAAGACATTGTGGAAATTGTTTCACAACTAATACAGCCTGGAACACCGTAGTGTGATGGTGTGTCCGAACATCATAACTGCACCCTATTGGATATGATGCATACCATGATGTCTCTTATCAAATTACCACTATAGTTTATGGGTTAGGCATTAGAGACAACCACATTCACTTTAAATAGGGCACCACGTAATTCCGATGAGATGACACCGTATGAACCATGGTTTAGAGAAACCTAAGCTGTCATTTCTTAAAAGTTTGGGGCTGCGACGCTTATGTGAAAAAGTTTCAGGCTGATAAGCTTGAACCCAAAGTGGATAAATGCATCTTCATAGGACACCCAAAACAGTTGGGTATACCTCCTGTCTCAGATCCGAAAGAAATAAGGGATTGTTTCTAGAATCGGGTCCTTTCTCGAGGAAAAGTTTCTCTCGAAAGAATTGAGTGGGAGGATGGTGAAGACTTGATGAGGTTATTGAACCGTCTCTTCAACTAGTGTGTGGCAGGGCACATGAAGTTGTTCCTGTGGCACCTACACCAATTGAAGTGGAAGCTTATGATAGTGATCATGAAACTTCAGATCAAGTCACTCACAAACCTCGTGGGATGACAAGGATGCGTACTACTTCAGAGTGGTACGTAATCCTGTCTTGGAAGTCATGTTGCTAGACAACAATGAACCTACGAGCTATGGAGAAGCGATGGCGGGCCCGGATTCCGATAAATGGCTCGAGGCCATAAAATTCGGGAGAGGATCCATGTATGAAAACAAAGTGTAGACTTTGGCAGAACGGCTCGATGGTCGTAAGGCTGTTGAGTACAGATGGATTTTAAAAGGAAGACGGACAATGATGGTAAGTATCACCATTAAGAAAGCTCGACTTGTCGTTAAGATGTTTTCCGACAAGTTCAAGGAGTTGACTACGATGAGACTTTCTCACTCGTAGCGATGCTAAGAGTCTGTTGGAATTATATTAGCATTATTTATGAAATCTTGCAGATAGGATGTCAAACATTGTTTCCTCGATGATTTTCTTGAGGAAAGGTTGTATGTGATACAACCGGAAGGCTTTGTCAATCCTGAAAGATGTTAATAAGTATGCAAAGCTCTAGCAATCCTTCTAAGGATTGGAGTAAGCATCTCGGAGTTGGAATGTATGCTTTGATGAGATGATCAAAGATTTTGGGTGTATACAAAGTTTATGAGAAACTTGTATTTCCAAAGAAGTGAGTGGGAGCACTATAGAATTTCTGATGAATATATGTTGTTGACATATTGTTGATCAGAAATGATGTAGGATTTCTGGAAAGCATATAGGGTTATTTGAAAGTGTTTTTCAATGGGAAGCCTGGATTAAGCTACTTGAACATTTAGCATCAAGATCTATAAGGATAGATCAAAACGCTTAATGGTACTTTCAAATGAGCACATACCTTGACAAAGAAGGTGTTCAAGATGGATCAGTCAAAGAAGGAGTTCTTGCCTGAGTTGTAAGGTATGAAGTTAAGACTTAAAGCTCGACCGCGGCAGAAGAAAGAGGAAGGACGAAGGTCGTCCCCTATGCTTTTGTCATAGGCTCTATACGGCATGCCATGCTGAGTACCGCACCTGATGTGTGCCTTGCCACATATCTGGCAAGAGGGTACAAAGGTAATCTAGGAGTAGATCACCAGATAGCGGTCTAAATTATCCTTAGAGGAATAAGGATATGTTTCTCGGTTATGGAGGTGATAAAGAGTTCGACGTAAAGAGTTACGTCGATGCAAGCTTAACACCTATCCGGATAGCTCTGAGTAGAGATACCGAATACGTATAATGGAATAGCTCCAAGTAGAACAGTTATTTGAAATGGCTCCAAATGTAGCGTAGTAGTTGCATCTACAAGATGAATAGAAATTTGCGAAGTACATACGGATCTGAATGTTGCAGACCCATTGACTGAAACCTCTCTCACAAGCATAACATGATCAAACCCAGAACTCTTTGGGTGTTAGTCACATGGTGATGTGACCTTGAGTGTTAATCACATATCGATGTGAACTGGATTATTGACTCTAGTGCAAGTGGGAGACTGTTGGAAATATGCCCTAGAGGCAATAATAAATTGGTTATTATTATATTTCCTTGTTCATGATAATCGTTTATTATCCATGCTAGAATTGTATTGATAGGAAACTCAGATACATGTGTGGATACATAGACAACACCATGTCCCTAGTAAGCCTCTAGTTGACTAGCTCGTTGATCAATAGATGGTTACGGTTTCCTCACCATGGACATTGGATGTCGTTGATAACGGGATCACATCATTGGGAGAATGATGTGATGGACAAGACCCAATCCTAAGCCTAGCACAAAGATAGTGTAGTTCGTATGCTAAAGCTTTTCTAATGTCAAGTATCATTTCCTTAGACCATGAGATTGTGCAACTCCCGGATACCGTAGGAATACTTTGGGTGTGCCAAACGTCACAACGTAACTGGGTGGCTATAAAGGTACGCTACAGGTATCTCCGAAAGTGTCTGTTGGGTTGGCACGAATCGAGACTGGGATTTGTCACTCCATGTGATGGAGAGGTATCTCTGGGCCCACTCGGTAGGACAACATCATAATGTGCACAATGTGATCAAGGAGTTGATCACGGGATGATGTGTTACGGAACGAGTAAAGAGACTTGCCGGTAACGAGATTAAACAAGGTATCGGGATACCGATGATCGAATCTCGGGCAAGTACAATACCGCTAGACAAAGGGAATTGTATACGGGATTGATCGAATCCTCGACATCGTGGTTCATCCGATGAGATCATCGTGGAACATGTGGGAACCAACATGGGTATCCAGATCCCGCTATTGGTTATTAACCGGAGAGCGTCTCGGTCATGTCTGCATGGTTCCCGAACCCGTAGGGTCTACACACTTAAGGTTCGATGACGCTAGGGTTATAAGGAATAGATATACGTGGTTACCGAATGTTGTTCGGAGTCCCGGATGATATCCCGGACGTCACGAGGAGTTCTGGAATGGTCCGGAGGTAAAGATTTATATATGGGAAGTCCTATTTTGGTCACCGGAAAGGTTTCGGGTTTTATCGGTAACGTACCGGGACCACCGGGAGGGTCCCGGGGGTCCACCAAGTGGGGCCACAAGCCCCGGAGGGCTGCATGGGCCAAGTGTGGGAAGGGACCAGCCCCAGGTGGGCTGGTGCGCCCCCCCACAAGGGCCCAAGGCGCCTAAGGGGAGGAGGGGGGGCAAACCCTAAGGGCAGATGGGCCTTAGGGCCCATGCCTGGTGCGCCTCCCTCTCCCCCTCCCCTGGCCGCCCCACCAGATGGGATCTGGGCTGGCCGCCGCCCCTAGGGTGGAACCCTAGGTGGGGGCGCAGCCCCCTCCCTCTCCGCTATATATAGTTGAGGTTTTTGGGGCTGCCAACACATGAGTTGCTGATCTCTCCCTGGCGCAGCCCTACCTCTCTTTCTCATATCTCGCGGTGCTTGGCGAAGCCCTGCTGGATCACCATGCTTCTCCACCACCACCACGCCGTTGTGCTGCTGCTGGATGGAGTCTTCCTCAACCTCTCCCTCTCTCCTTGCTGGATCAAGGCATGGGAGATGTCACCGGGCTGTACGTGTGTTGAACGCGGAGGTGCCGTCCGTTCGGCACTAGGATCTCCGGTGATTTGGATAACGACGAGTACGAATCCTTCAACCCCGTTATCTTGAACGCTTCCGCTTAGCGATCTACAAGGGTATGTAGATGCACTCTCCTTCCCCTCGTTGCTGGTTTCTCCATAGATAGATCTTGGTGACACGTAGGAAAATTTTGAATTTCTGCTACGTTCCCTAACACAATTGATGCTCCTTCTTGATTTCTACTTTTGTGGTGTCAAACATCGCGAATATCTCAAGGATCATCATATATGTCCCTGATATATTATAGTTCATCACGAAGCTCTAGCAGCTTGGTGGTAATGACTTCGGAGAAACATCACTATCTCATCTGGAAGATCAACTCCCACTCGATTCAAATGATTGTTGTACTCAGACAATCTGAGCACAAGCTCAACAATTGAGCTTTTCTCCCTTAGTTTGCAGGCTTAGAAAATCGTCGGAGGTCTTATACCTCTTGACGTGGGCACGAGCCTGAAATCCCAATTTCAGCCCTCGAAACATCTCATATATTTCGCGACGTTTCAAAACGTCTTCGGTGCCTCAACTCTAAACCGTTTAACTGAACTATCACGTAGTTATCAACACGTGTATGTCAGATGTTCGCAACATCTACAGACGATGTTCGTGGTTCAGCACACTGAGCGGTGCACTAAGGACATAAGCCTTCTATGAAGCAATGAGGACAATCCTCAGTTTACGGACCTAGTCCGCATAATTGCTACTATCAACTTTCAACTAAATTTTCTCTAGGAACATATCTAAACAGTAGAACTGAAGCGCGAGCTATGACATAATTTGCGAAGACCTTTTGACTATGTTCAAGATAATTAAGTTCATCTTATGAACTCCCACTCAGATAGACATCCCTCTAGTCATCTAAGTGATTACATGATCCGAGTCAACTAGGCCGTGTCCGATCATCACGTGAGACCGACTAGTCATCATCGGTGAACATCTTCATGTTGATCGTATCTACCAAACGACTCATGCTCGACCTTTCGGTCTCTTGTGTTCCGAGGCCATGTCTGTACATGCTAGGCTCGTCAAGTCAACCTAAGTGTTTCGCGTGTGTAAATCTGTCTTACACCCGTTGTATGTGAACATTAGAATCTATCACACCCGATCATCACGTGGTGCTTCAAAACGACGAACTTTCGCAACGGTGCACAGTTAGGGGGAACACTTTCTTGAAATTTTAATGAGGGATCATCTTATTTACTACGGTCGTTCTAAGCAAATAAGATGTAAAAACATGATAAACATCACATGCAATCAAATAGTGACATGATATGGCCATCATCACTTTGCTCCTTTTGATCTCCATCTTCGGGGCTCCATCATCATCATCGTCACCGGCATGACACCATGATCTCCATCATCATGATCTCCATCATCGTGTCTTCATGAAGTTGTCTCGCCAACTATTACTTCTACTACTACAGCTAATGGTTAGCAATAAAGTAAAGTAATTACATGACATTTATGTTGACATGCAGGTCATAAATAAATTAAGACAACTCCTATGGCTCCTGCCGGTTGTCATACTCATCGACATGCAAGTCGTGATTCCTATTACAAGAACATGATCATCTCATACATCACACATATCATTCATCACATCCTTTGGCCATATCACATCACAAAACACTTGCTACAAAAACAAGTTAGACGTCCTCTAATTGTTGTTGCAAGTTTTTACGTGGCTGCTATAGGTTGCTAGCAAGAACGCTTCTTACCTACGCCAAAACCACAACATGAATTGCCAATTTCTATTTACCCTTCATAAGGACCCTGTTCATCGAATCCGATCCGACTAAAGTGGGAGAGACAGACACCCGCCAGCTACCTTATGCAACTAGTGCATGTCAGTCGGTGGAACCGGTCTCACGTAAGCGTACGTGTAAGGTTGGTCCGGGATGCTTCATCCCACGATGCCGCCGAATCAAGATAAGACTAGTAACGGCAAGTAAATTGACAATATCGACGCCCACAACTACTTTGTGTTCTACTCGTGCATAGAAACTACGCATAGACCTAGCTCTGATACCATTGTTGGGGAACGTAACAGAAATTCAAAATTTTCCTATGTGTCACCAAGATCTATCTATGGAGAAACCAGCAACGAAGGGAAGGAGAGTGCATCTACATACCCTTGTAGATCGCTAAGCGGAAGCGTTCAAGAGAACGGGGTTGAAGGAGTCGTACTCGTCGTGATCCAAATCACCGGAGATCCTAGTGCCGAACGGACGGCACCTCCGCGTTCAACACACGTACAGCCCGGTGACGTCTCCTACGCCTTGATCCAGCAAGGGGAGAAGGAGAGGTTAGGGAAGACTCCATCCAGCAGCAGCACGACGGCGTGGTGGTGATGGAGGAGCGCGGGACTCCAGCAGGGCTTCGCCAAGCACTACGAGAGACGAGAAGGAAGAGGGGTAGGGCTGCGCCAACAGGGAGATTGAATCGTGTGTGTTGGGCAGCCCAAACCTCAAGTATATATAGGGGGGGGGGAGGGGCTGCGCCCCCACCTAGGGTTCCCTCCCTAGGGGTGGCGGCAGCCCCCAGATCCCATCTAGGTGGCGGCCACAAGGGGAGAAGGGGGAGGCGCACCTGGGGTGGGCCTTAGGGCCCATCTGCCCTAGGGTTTGCCCCCTTCCCCTCTTGGAGGCGCCTTGGGCCTTGGTGGGAGGCGCCCCAGCCCACCTAGGGGCTGGTCCCTTCCCACTATTGGCCCATGTAGGCCTCCGGGGCTGGTGGCCCCACCTGGTGGACCCCCGGACCCCTCCGGTGGTCCCGGTACACTACCAGTGATGCCCGGAACACTTCCGGTGGCCAAAGCCATACTTCCTATATATCAATCTTTACCTCCGGACCATTCCGGAACTCCTTGTGACATCCGGGATCTCATCCTGGACTCCGAATAACATTCGGTAACCGCATACATACTTTCCCTATAACCCTAGCATCATCGAACCTTAAGTGTGTAGACCCTACGGGTTCGGGAACCATGTAGACATGACCGAGATAACTCTCCGGTCAATAACCAATAGCGGGATCTGGATACCCATGTTGGCTCCCACATATTCCACGATGATCTCATCGGATGAACCACGATGTCAAGGACTTAAACAATCCCGTATACAATTCCCTTTGTCTATCGGTACGATACTTGCCCGAGATTCAATCGCCGGTATCCCGATACCTTGTTCAATCTCGTTACCAACAAGTCTCTTTACTCGTTCCCTAACACGTCATCCCGTGATCAACTCCTTGATCACATTGTGCATATTATGATGATGTCCTACCGAGTGGGCCCAGAGATACCTCTCCGTTTACACGGAGTGACAAATCCTAGTCCCGATTCGTGCCAACCCAACAGACACTTTCGGAGATACCTGTAGTGTACCTTTATAGCCACCCAGTTACGTTGTGACGTTTGGCACACCCAAAGCACTCCTACGGTATCCGGGAGTTGCACAATCTCATGGTCTAAGGAAATGATACTTGACATTAGAAAAGCTTTAGCATACGAACTACACGATCTTTGTGCTAGGCTTAGGATTGGGTCTTGTCCATCACATCATTCTTCTAATGGTGTGATCCCGTTATCAATGACATCCAATGTCCATGGTCAGGAAACCGTAACCATCTATTGATCAACGAGCTAGTCAACTAGAGGCTTACTAGGGACATGGTGTTGTCTATGTATCCACACATGTATCTGAGTTTCCTATCAATACAATTCTGGCATGGATAATAAACGATTATCATGAACAAGGAAATATAATAATAACCAATTTATTATTGCCTCTAGGGCATATTTCCAACAAGTAGATCTACCACGAGATCAAGGAGGCTAAACCCTAGAAGCTAGCCTATGGTATGATTGTTGTATATGGAGTTGATCTATCGACTAGCCTGCCCTCGGTTTATATAATGCACCAGAGGCCTAGGATAACAAGAGTCCTAGCCGAATACGCCGGTGGGGTGGAGTCCTTGCCTTGATTGCCAAGTCTTGTGGAATCTTCCTTGTATGCGGCAGGTGTCCGAACTGGCCCATGAGTATACGGCCATGGGGGTCCTCGGCCCAATCTAACAGATCGGGAGACGGCGTGGTGAGTACCCCCTAGTACAGGACACCGTCAATGATCCTTACTTCAAGCCGAGGAAGGATTCGTGGACAACTGTCCTTCGCTTCCTGCTCATTTGCATAAATGCATGACTGCTATCAGGATGCTTGCACATGGTAAAGTCGCATATGCTGAAGTTGGGATGAGAGAGAGCACATGCCTTGCCGCCACGACAAAATTTGCCTGCACTGTGGTGAAGTTGTTTGGACCGAAGTACCTGAGAGAACCAACTGTCGAGGATACAAAAAGTTATTGGCAATTGGAGCATCAAGAGGTTCCTTCGGTATGCTCGGTTCTGTTAATTGCATGCATTGGCAATAGAAGAACCACCCAAAAGATTTGCACGAGCAGTATATATCAAGGTCACACCCAAAAAGCCACCATCATACTTGAAGCAGTGTCATCATAAGTTGTTTGGATGAAGCCCATGCCAACCCCGCCAAAGCTGGGCGTGCCAATTATTTGGCAAGGGAATCGACTACCCCAGTTTCACCCTTGCACCGGTGCAGAATCTGAACTACACAGCCAAAATATTGGTGTGGATGGAAAGATTGGGCCACCATGCAAACGTGAGCCAAGACTCTCAGTCAATGCCAAAAGTTTGGAAGGGAAACTCTCGGCCACAATCCAAACAACTTCTAAAGAACATGTGAATTTGCCATGCTTTTTTTGGTATGCTTGGTTTTCACAACGACATCAATATGTTACAATATTCTCCGTTGTTCAAGATACTTTGTGATGGGATGCTTGAGCGTGCAGCTTGACGGTCAACGGGCACAAGTATTAAAAAGGATACTTCCTTTGTTGATGATATGTATTCTCAATGGATGACGTTTGTAACACTATATCCGAGCCTAAGGAGCAATCTCTCTTTGCACAATTGCAAGAAGGTGCTTGGAAGGATGTGGAGAAGGCACTTGGAGTGGACCAAGCTCGTTGGCGTTGGAGTATTGTTTATGTGGTTGCAGTGATGTGGGAACCAAAGACATTTGTCTGGGAACTGATGTCATGTTGTGTAATCTTGCACAACATTGATTATGGAGGATGAGTGCGAAGGGGCAGCCTACATGCATGCTATTTAAGAAGTCTGGAGTATAGGTCCTCCTCCTCCTGGAACAAGATGTAGAGCATGTTATGAACTTTTTAAAGATATACATCAACAACTTCAAGATCAACATGTGCACGGGCAACTACGCAATGATCTTCTGAAGCATGTGTGAACTCTCACTGCAAATCATTGTATTTCATTTTGAATTATGCACTCCGAGTGAATTTTATGTTTGGATTTTGTATTTTTTTCCTCGATCAATAAATATTGTTTGTGTGTGATATTCATTACTAGGAAAACGCATCCGCGTATATTTAGAGGCAAGATTTGTCCATTATGATTGTAGATGCGGAATCATCCCCAATCAGAAGAGGCCCTCATGATGGCTTGGAACATTGGGCCGTACCGCCCAATTGCGATACACACGCAAATCTTTGATGCTTTGCATTGAACCGGAGCGCGGGGTAGGATTTAGCGAAGAACGACCCATCCTTTTGACCGCCTCTGAAACCGCCCACTTGCCACCCGGCCGACTCCATCGATCATGTCTGAATGAGCTAACCTATTTTTGTACTATAATCCAACAATGTCACATTATCAGTAGAGGTACTCGAGTGCGTACCTAGCATCTCCCGTCTCACAAGCAGCCGCAGCACTGTACTGCTGACCAGTCGCCGCATTGCGCAATGATCAGCTCATGGTGCGCGTGTGAATCGTATCCGGCTCTCTCCATCTTTGACTGTACCGAGACAGATACGGAAAGGGAATTGCTACACCAGAGATCCTTGGTGAAAGTTAGGGGGCAATCTTACTTCGAGAAAGAACCAAAGCTAGCGAGCAACCCGATATTGCTGCTCCTGCATTGGATCATCATGGTTCATAAAAAGTCGGACAATCTCACCCTTTTGATCATGAGTTGCACGTCCTGACCACGGTACACTATGCATGCGCACGCAGTAACGTTGCAGTGCGTAGTAAGAAATTTCTTACTCGCGGAGAAAAACAAATGTCTTCTTGAATGCATTTTTTTTAAGGCTTGAATGCATGATTGAAGGTACTGTAGCCAGTGAATAGCTCAGCTAGCTAGCGTCGTGTCGTCACTTGCGTGCCGAGAGAGTCAACTCAGAGCAGGCTTTTATATTCGTACACGTACTATTCCCGCTCGTCTGCTCGTCACCTTTGCCCGGCCAGAATTTATTTACCGCTGTAATAAGAGGTGGTACCTCGACGCGTCAAATCACCGCAACCATCGATGGATGGGTGCATGCATGCACGCACGCACACGTACCGCCCGAACGATCGATTCGCTTGCTTCACTGCACCGCCATGATTCGAACTTATGCACGCTACCAGGCTAGCTAGCTAGCCTATGATCTTACCCCCATTTACCTCCTCTTTTCATGTCACTAGCTGCTCGCGGTGATCATGGCGTGCACGCTCCCTTTACCCCCTATTTAAGCCGCTCGGTCTCTTGCGAGGAGCTCCGGTGACATATACTACCCCGTGTCCGTGTGTGCGTGCGCGTCCACTTCTCCAAGAACTCACTCGTGTAGTGTAGTCGAGCCACGATCACCATGCCCTCGCCTGGTGGCTTCAGTCGGCGTAGCGGCGACAGTTTCCTGCTGCCCCGGCCGCCGCCGGTGACGGACGTGGGCTGCGGGTGCCGCACGCCGAGGCTTCTCAGTTCCATCTACTCGTCGCTCATGTCCCGGGCGCGCGGAGGGGGAGGCCGTGGCACCAAGCCCAAGTCGCCGCACGCGTCGTCCTCGTCCACCGCCACCGCCTTCACCTCCAGCACCGCGGGCGCCACCACCGCCACCACGGCGTCGTCCCTGGACGACTCGTGGGGCCTCGCGACCTACGCCACCAACATGCTCTACGAGGACGACCCGGAGGCGAGGCGCCAGAAGCAGAGGACCAAGACGAGGACGAGGAGGCGCAGGAGGCAGAGGAACCACGGTAGCGGCAGAAGGCCGGAGAGGGGCGTGGCGATGATGGCGCGCGGGGAGGAGGTGGAGGAGGAGGAGGCTGCGGTGGCGGTGGAGGTGGAGTCGGCGACGCCGTACGAGGACTTCCGGGAGTCCATGGTGGCCATGGTGGTGGAGAAGGAGATGTACGCGTGGGAGGACCTCAACGCGCTCCTCCACGGCTTCCTCTCGCTCAACTCGCCGCGCAACCACCCGCTCATCCTCCACGCCTTCGCCGACCTCTGGGCGCCGCGCGGCGGCCTCTTCTGCCCTCCGTCACCGTGCCTAGGCCTCTAGAGTGGAGGCTGCGCGCCGTCATGCGCCACCTAGCTAGCTATACTCCATTAGCGCCGTAAATCTAGCTTAGGCTCTCGATGGGTCATACTACTGTATTACGTACTATCTTGTACTGTAGTTATCGTCGTCGTCCTCGTCGTTGTTGTACGTGCTACTCTGCTACTACTCCGTAGTCCTCTAGAGCTAATGCTCAACGGACTGCGTATTAATCTTTGTGTAATGATGATGCGTGCGTGCGTACGCAAGACAAAATAAAGTATGCCATACGATGGCACGTCCGTGGTTCGTATGAGCTCTGTTCGTTTCTATAGAGCTCTTTTTTTTCACACTTTAGCTACTTTTCAATCGCCTGAAAATAATAGTTATGGTCAGTCGATTTCTTTTCCCACCGATTCATGCACGTAACGAGTGCTACAGTGTGCATGCTACAGCAGTACAGCGCACATGCAGCCGATGCGTGCGTGCTTGCTTAATTACCGTGAGTATATTAACCACTAGACAGATGACGGGAGCCTTTTTTTAATATCAGTACAGACATAAGGGTTAATATACACGCGCATATACTCATCCCTACGAACGCACACACGTATACCCTATCTCTATAAGCACCTCCGAGAAACTGAGGGACTTTATTTCCGGGGACTTTTTTGTGTAAAGACTAGAAAAAGTCCCTCTTAAAGACTTTTTTACCAAACGGAAGGGACTTTTTAGGGACTAAACTAGGTATTTGGGACTAAATGAAAGAAGATTCTTTTTGGGATTTTTTGGGACTTTTCCAACAATGCCCCTCCATGCATCCATTGGCCCGCCACCCCATGGTGTTGTTTGATTGTTATTTTTCTATATACTAGGGGTAACATGGTCATTTAATAATCTCTAGGAAGGGATTAGGAACTTTTTAGTCTCTGGAAACAAACAGGGAGAGACTTTTTAGGGACTAGGGACTTTTTAGTTGGGACTAGAAAAAGTCCTAGGACTAGAGAACCAAACACCACTTGAGCCGGCATATCATCTTGAAATTTATGAAATCACCGTAGGCACCTCGTCATCGACGGAAACGTCTCCTCCCACTGAATGCTCATCGCCGGAAATCCTGAAATAAATCCAGAAATAAATGCGAGCACCAGGATTTGAATCCTGGTGGGCTGGGGATACTACAGTCCCTCTAACCACCCAACCACAGGTTGGTTCGCACAGATAAAGGGAGCCTGGACGGCCGAGAGTATTAATCGACGTGTATGTCCGAAGTATTTGTTCAATTTAAAGACAAATGTTTTTTTGCGGGGGTAAACAGAGTTTTATTGCAAGATTATAGAGTACAGTCTTGAGACCATAAATTCTCAATACACGGTGATATTGAGCCCAACCACACAGCAGTAGTACGCTCCGTGCGGCTATAATTGGCCAGTCGATCGGCGACTCTATTTTAAGAACGACTAATCTTTAAAGGAAAAAACTCCCTAATACCTAACAAGTCCTTGATCTCCAATACTAAGTGGCCATAAGCTGACCTATAAAGCGCATTCTTTGATAGGCTGGATAAGGCTTCAGAGGAATTTGACCGCACCATCATCGGGAGGTCCGAATGTTGTATTGCAAGTGCCATGCCTTGCATTAAGGCCAACTCCATCGCGCGATCCTATCCTGTCCGGCCCCGTCCATTTGAGGTAAAACGGACAAAGGAGACGGCCCAGCGCGCGACGGCTCGGACCTATCTTATCTATTTTGTGTCCGGGCCGACCCATTTCGAGCATAAACTTACGCAGGGTTTGGGTCGCGACGGACACCAAACGGACACGCGCCTTGTCCGCGTCGGGGCCGCGTGGCAGGCGGCCACCTACCTCCCACCCGTGCACATCAATGCACACGAGCGGGCGGCCCCACCTGTCATCCGCACGTCGAACGATCGCCGTCCTTCTTTAAATGGGAAGCGTGGACGGGTCGTCGTCCACACTGCCCCACGCCATCCCGTGGCCTCCTCGAAACCCGACAGCCCCAGTCCCAAACCCTAGCCAACACCTCGCCGGCAGGCCGCCCGCAGCCATGGGCCGCAAAGGCAAGCATGACCGCGAGGCTGGTTCCTCGTCGGGACGCCGCCGCGGCTCGCCATCGCCATCACGCCGGGCCCCCGCGCCGCCCGCCTTCTCCATCGCGCACACGTCCGCCGGCGAGAGCGACCGGCATTACGTCCGCACGTCGGTGTGCCGCTGTTATTGGGAGACGAGGACGCCGCTCCCCTGGAGCGACATCCATCTCCCCAATAACTGGCATCTCTTCGCCGACCGGGTCCCGATCCCGCTGGACCCGACGAGCGGCCGTGCGCGCGACAAGGAGATCGAGCGCCGCCGCCTCCTCCTCCCCGACGACCTCTTCTACGACCCCAGGTACGCCCCCGACTCCGGGCTCTAGGACACCTGGTTTCGTGATGAGCACGACACCAGGCGCGCGTCGTTCTTCGCCGGCACCTCGACGGGGCCGCGGCGGCCACGACAGTAGTGCGCAGCGCCTGCTCCCCAGGAGCGCGGGCGTAGGCGGGTGCGCGGCGTCACGCCCACGTCGTCGCCTTCGCCGTCTCCATCGCCACCACCACCTCCTCGCATGAGAGAGGAGGAGGAGGCCCGTCTCATGGCGCGTGTCATGGAGGACTCCATGTACACGCACGATGAGCGGCAATGAGAGGGCCTGGAGGAGATGACGGCCCGCTCCGCTGCCGGCGAGGTAGCCATCCCCAAGGAGGAGGAGTCGGTGGCCGCGTTCCAGCAACTGCTGGGCCAGGGGTGGGGCTGGTCCTGCACTGCTCCGGAGATGGCCGCCGGCGTGGGCGTGAACTGGTGCCCCACTCCGCCGCGGTCACCGGAGCGGGAGGCGTCGCCACGGGAGGAGGTGGTGCAGGCACCTCCGGCCGTCCAGCCCGCCCCCGTCTACCACGCACCGCCGGCCCACCCGTGGACGCCGCCGGCCTACGTCGACCTCGTCAGCGACGACGACGACACCGGCGGCCAGTGAAGACGGCGACGGCCACGGCACCGACGGGCGCGGCAGGAGCGCACGAGAAGCGTTTTTTTATTTTGTTTTTATATGTTAATTATGAAACTGGGCCTTTTAAGTGGCCGTGGAAATTGGGCCATTTTGTGGCCGACCCCTATATATGTTTTATTTTTTTTAAATGCGTTTATTTACTTTTTTAGTTATTTCATTATAGTTTTTATATTTTTTATTCACGTCCACCCCGGACACGATTTGGGGTGCGGCCGCGCGGTGGGCGCACGCACGACCCATCAGACAAAGCCGGACACGGACGAACCCATCGGCGCCCAAAGGGACAAAATCCGGCCAATCCAGACGTTCGTTTGGGATCGTGCGGTCGAGTTGGCCTAGCGCATGCAGTTCCGCCTCCAACGAATCATTGCAGTGGAAGATAAAACGATAAGCTGCGAATAGGATTGCTCCCTCACCGTTCCTTAGAACCATACCAGCAGCCACAGAACCGTCGTCCTTCTGGAAGGAACCATCAAAAGAAAGGGCCACAGGCCCAGCCGCCAGGGCCGGCCATGGATATGCGGGGGATCTGTCAACTCTCGCCGCGGAGGTAACATCTATGGTAGATATCTTGCCTTTTAAAATTTTATCAGTTGAGAACCTTCCGGCTAGTTTGATTGACTTGTAGTAATTGTTCAAGAACTCAACGTTAGCAAGAACTGGCGGACTATCCTTTCCATGTAGCAAGTCATTACGCAAGTGCCAAATCCTCCACACCATCATAATTAGCATGTTTCTAACATCTCCAGAGCACTTGCTCAGTAAGGTCAAAAGCCATTCCTTTCCAGTATCAAGTAGCATATCATCAGCTGGTAGTGGCCACCGTCGACGCATATTCACCCAAAGGATTCTAGCATGCATACACGCTACCAGCGCATGGTATGTGCCTTCCTCCTCCAGACCACAAAGAGGGCACGTCGATCTAGTCGATAAGTGTCTGTACCGTTTGCACTGTTGTGTAGCCAGTGTACCGGTTACAACCCTCCAAACGGTAATCTTCATCTTTTGCGGAACATCAGACTTCCAGATAAGATTCCACAGGGAACGTTCCCCGTCCGGGTTAGTACTGGAGACGCCATTAGCAAAGGCAGCATTGTGTTCCTGGGCAGCAAGCCTGTAAGCACTTTTCACCGTAAACACTGTGCTCTTCTCTGGAAACCAAGAAAGAAAATCATCACGTTGGCGAGGGGAGGTTTTTTATGTGTATGTGTAAATTTGCTTGTTTTTGACGGTCGTCTAAAGAAAATATGTTCATGCTATTTTTCTATTTCTTTTTATGTGTGTTTATTTCTGTTTCTTTGTCTTGAGTTGGTTTTTTATGTGTATTGTGTAAATTTGCATGCGTATATGTATGTATCATATAATATGTCTGTAAATTATATTGGGGTGTGAAATTTACGCTATTATGTATATTTATTTGTTTTAATATTATTTTTTTATTTTATATCATATTAAGGGTAATACCAATGCCACTAATTCATTCTTCCTTAGATACTTCATCTTTTACGAAACTTACACTATTATATGCTTGTTCTTGCATATTATGAAAAAGTATAATTATTTACAAATTGTGTGCAATTTTGTCATTATTTCTTTTAGTTTTTCATTTTCTTTCTTCTTTAAGTGTAATACCTAGCGCCACCAATTCATTCTTTCTTAGAAAAAGATTATTTTAGTTTTTATTTCTATTTAGTGTTGATTTTGTTTTAGTTTTTATTTCTTCTTCTTAAAGGGTAATACCATTGGCACCAATTCATTCTTTCTTACAAAACTTTATGGTTTTGAATTTGTTTTAGTTTTATCTTATTTTCTTTTGTTTTACTTAACTTTCTTTCTTGTTCAAAGGTATTACCATTGCCACTAATTTATTCCTTATTCGAAAACTACATTATTTTGATTTCATTTTGGTTTTATTTCATTTCTTTCTTGTTAAGCGTAAAACCAGTGCCACTAATTCATTCATTCTTAGGGCACTTCTTTTTTGCAAAATTTCCACTATTATATGAGTATTGTCGCATATTATAGAAAATCGCAATTTCTGTATAGAATAGGTGCAAATTTTGTCATTATTTGTTTCATTTTTTTCTATAAATATTGTCATTGCTTGTTTTAGTTTTTATTTTTTTTCTAAAAGGGTAATACCATGCCACTAATTCATTCTTCCCTAGAAAACTTCATTTTTTGGTTTTGTTCTATTTTCTTAGTATTAGTATAAGGGGAATAAAAAGGTTAACAAAGAAGAAGAAAGCTGGGCCTTTTGATATAGATCAGGTGGTGGACAGTGGTGGAGACGATTTGAATGAATGTCAAAAAAATAGGCGCCTATCGAATAATAGCCCGCATAACATGATATATACTCACTTAATGTTTATGCAATGTGTGCGATTCTTACCACTGTGTAAAAATTGCACCACTATATGCTTATTTTTTCATATTATGAAACAATGCAATTTCTATGTCAATCATGTGTAATTTTCTGTCATTGTTTGCTACATACGGTTTTGCATTTCCTTTCTTCTTTTGCCCAATGCAGTACCATGCCACTAACCACGGCCAGCCGGAGCTGCTAGCTAGCTAGCTCACGCACGGACGCAACCGGAGCTAGCTAGCTCACGCATGGAAGCGGCCAACCAGAGCTAGCTAGCTCACGCATGGAGGCGGCCGAGCTAACTCATGCGCGCACGCACACTGCACACAACACACCACGTCACACTCTGCATGCAGAGGAAAAAGTGACTGATCCATCATCCAGATCACAAAGTCAGTCGACTGATCAGTAGTCTGTCCTTTTTTTTAGACAGAGTTGGTGATTTCAATTTTTAAGGCAATGGTGGGGAACATATGGTTTTTTTTTGGCGAGCCTATGTCTCGTATTCAGCCGGGAACACCTTGAAGGCTGTGCCAGTTGGGCTGGCCCAGGCGCGTGGGAAACAATAGCCTCGTTTTCCATTTCGTTTTTTATCACGTTTTTTCAAATAAATATATTATAAAAATAACTCTACATAAATAAATTGAGAAATGTTGACCAAACATTTAAAAAATGTTAAATGTGTATAGGGAAAATGTTTATCATGTATACAAAAAATATACATAAGTAATTGTGTATGAAACAGTTAGATCACGTATTTAAAAGAAGTTAACCAAACATTTGAAAAAATGTTGAACAAGTGTTTGAAAAATGTTAAGCAAGCATTTGAAATATGTTAAATATGTGTAGAAATATGTTGACCATGTATTAATAAAATGATGAAAATAACTTGACCAAGTATATAAAAATGTGAATCAAGCATTTGAAAAAATATTGAAGACGGTTTTGAAAAATGTTAATCAAACATTACAAAAATGTCAAATGTGTTTAGAAAAATGTTGACTATGTACTCAAAAATTGATGATTTTTTTATCATGTATATAAAATAATCAAGAATTTTTTTAAAATGTTGAACAAGTGTTTAAAATATATTAATGAATGATTTCTTAAATGTGTTTAGAAAACATGTTGAAGTGTGCTTAAAAAATGATAAAACAGCATTAAAAAATGTTAATAAAGCATTTTAAAAATGTGAAAATGTGCATAAAAATGTTGATCATGTATTAGAAAAATGTTAATCTTGTATCTGAAAAAAGATAATCAGGCATTTGATTTTATTTTAAAAGTGTGTAAATAAAAACTTTTGACCATGTAGTAAAAATATCATTTTGTATTTTAAAAATGTTAATCAAGCATTTGAAAAATGTATATGTAAAAAACATGCATTAAAAATGTTAAATTTGTATTGGAAAATGTCAAGCATGTATTAGAAAAATGTTGTTGACATATTAAAAAAATGGGGAATGAAAACTAAAAGAAACAAAGAAAACAAAATAAATGAAAACCAAAAAGAAACAAAATAAACCAAAGGAAATAGAAAATGAAAAATAAAACCGAAGAAACAAATGAGTAGGAGAAGTCAAAAATCGATAAAGAAAGAAAGAAGAATAAAAAATGTTGAAAAGCAAGAAAGAAAAAGGAAAATGAGTAAGAAAATAAAAACCGAGAAAACTATGAAAGAAAAAAAGAAAAACCAAAAGAAAAACAGAAAATAAAAGAACCGAGAAGAAAAAGGAAAACCAAGCAAATAATAAAAGGAAAAGGATAAAGGAAAAAATGGAGAAGACCGAATAAAAATGAAGAAAAAATAAAAAAAATGGGGAAAACCGAGAAAAAAATATCATGGAAACCTGGGCAATCTTACGTCAAGTAGAACGCGCCCTATGTCTTCATCTACATCCCAAAGCTTCCCTCGTGGCTAGCACTGTTGCAAATCTTCCAGGATGCCAAGGTTGGAATCACCCCGCGCTCCTTTTTCTACGTTGTTTTCTTTAAGCGTGCGGGAGTGGGCCGGCACGTTACTATAGACTCTTGCAGCGAGAGTTGTTTCAGTCTTGTTTGATGCGAGATATGGCACTTGCGGTTTTTTAGGTGTCGGGGAACATCTGGGCTATGCTCTTCATGTGTGACATCTTCATGTGTGACATGCTCTTCATGTCTGATATGGCTCGGAAGAGGGTATCAATGTCACACATGAAGAGCATAGCCCACATATGGAACTCAGACACCGTTTTTTTGTGTTTTTGAAAATAAATTAAGGTTTTTGCTCGACCGTTGGATAAGTTCTTGATTTGCCAGTTGGTATGGTCTATGGACTAGAGGGTATCAATGCGATCATTGATGTTTTCAAATAAGTAATGAGTAAATTAGAAAGCTTAAAACAATCCCGGGTAGAGTCTTTGTTTAGTTTGTGCTGAGAACTAATATATTGATCATCAACAACTTTTAAGAGAGAAGAGGGTGGGTGGGAACTAAGTGTTAGTTTTGTGATGAAAGGGAGATCTCGAATCACATGTTTTTGCACTGTGTTGAGGCAAGTTCTGGCTGAAATATAGCAAGGTGTGTGTTTCGCGTGGATATGAAGATAAGACTTACATATGAATTTGGTGCGTGATTTTTGGGGAACCACGAGGGATTTCTCTCTCGTCTCTTCTACACATTTATGTTTTTTCAAAGTTCATAGAAAGAGCTACAAATAGCATAAAAGGAGTCGGAAGAGAAAAAGGAAGAGGATAAAATAGTCAACGAAAAGCCTTTGGCCAATCTTCATATTTGGACATTTCCTTTTGTTGGCTCTATGAATGAGAAGAATGACTTCCTTATTGTGCAGAGGCTTGGGGAATAGACTTAAAGATATAGTCATTACTAATTATCGAAATGACCCAAGCGACAAGAATAATGAGCTTCAGACCAAAGCTGGCTTTCAGAAAACCATTTAAAGCATTTATCTAGTTCTAAACCGAGTCTCGCAAATGTGTACACTTGGGACACAAGTATTGCCAACAAGCAATGTCAAAATGGCACTGGAAGAATTGGTGGTCTCTTGTTTTAACGAAAAATCTTCCACAAAGCACACACGTGTATTCGGGCTAGTGGAAGTTCTTTCTCTACATCATCTCTCTTGTGTTTAGTTGATCATGCAACTAAAGTCAGAAGAGATTTTGTGTTTTTTGGGATAGTAAGTTTGCCAATCCACCTTAATGCAAGGATATCATCATGGGTTGCTAACATGTTATCGTACATACAGGAGGCACAATAACCGGATGATATTTGGTGCCATATCCAAATGTCAGGCTCAGTGGCAGAAACACGATCCATGATTAATTGGTCCAGAAGTGTCAATTATGTAGAAAGTGAATGGTGGAACAAATATGGGGAGTGATCAATGTGCAATACAATACAGGATACAAGTACTACCCGCAAGCAATGGCAAAAGGGCATTGGAAGAATTGGTGTCTTTTGTTTTAACAAAAGTTCTTCCACAAAGCAAACATGTCTGTTCAGGTTAGTGGAAGTTCTTTCTCTACATCATCTCTCTTGTGCTTAGTCGATCATGCAACTAAAGTTGGAAGAGATTTTGTGTTTTTTGGGATAGTAAGTTTGTCAATCCACCTTAATATGCAAGGATATCATCATGGGTTGCTAACATGTTTTTGTACATATAAGAGGCACAATAACCATATGATATTTGCTGTCATATCCAAATGTCAGGCTCAGTGGCAGAAACATGATCCATGATTAACTGGTCCAGTAGTGTCAGTTCTGTAGAAAGAGGAAGGTGGAACCTCACTACATCAGGGTCATTTACAATAGACTCTATGTACCATGCACACACGCATTCTAAGGTACCGGTGAGTAATAACAAGAAAATCTGAAAGTCGAAGATTCCACTAAAAGTTAAAATCTTCATGTGGTATCTTCATAGGGGTGTTGTTCTAACCAAAGGCAACCTTGCAAGGCGCAACTAGCAAGGGAGTAGTGTTGTCTTTGTACTCATGAAGAGACAAACGAAAACCACTTTTTTCAATGCAAGTTTGCACGTTCTATGTGGTCAGCCATCCAAATAGCATCAAATTTGTATCTGCCCACATGTGTCACCAATACTTTTGGTCATTGATTGGACGGTATTCCAAATAGATTTAAAATGCTAATATGGGTGGGAGCATATGCCTTACTATGGTCGCTTTGGCTACGTAGAAATGATTTGATTTTCAATGATAAAAATGCTTCTCCTTTGCAGGTTATTTTTCGTTGTACGCATTCGCTTCGTACGTGGTCTACGCTACAACAAGGGGAGTATCAACCGATGTTCAAGGCGGTGTGTATGCGGTTGGAGCAGGTGGCTACGGTGGTTTTTGCCCAACATGGGTGGAGGCATAATCTCCGGATTGGTCCACCATCCGTTTCGACATAGGCATAGTGTCGGTCTTTAGGACTCTACTGTCGCTGATTGTCGATTTTTTTCTTTCTTTTTGTCAGACTTTAGGTGTTTGGTTGTGTGCATCCTTGTTATGCAGAGACCGAGTGTTACTCATAATGCTTTGTATCCACTTGATGCTACATTTTGATTTAATAAAAGCACCCTTTATCGAAAAAATAATGTGCAATACAATAGATCTTGAAATAGAAAATAAAATAGGTGATGCCATGTTACATGAAGAGGGGTGCTTTTCATTTATCTCTTTAGAATAAAACAGAGCTATCATTCTTCAATTGACATGAGACAATGTTTGTGAACTTAGGCAGTATGTTAGGCAATCTCTCCACCGGAAAGACCGATCAACATTTTGACCACGTGGCAGTCTATGTTGATAATAAGATCCACAAATAAAGTTGACCCATGGGATGTCCTTTTTTAATGAACCCGAAATGTTTTATCATCAACAAGGCATCATTTTGAGTCACCAAATTGATTATGCCAAGGCCCTCCTAATCCATTTGTCTGCAAACTACTCTAATTCCCGAGCAACAAGAGGTGTTTCCCCCTTTGGATTCTTGTCTCTCTTGAAGCAATACCTACGATGCTTGTCAAATTCTCAAGGGGTCATGTACAATTACAGACAATTCATTACCAAGGTAGGTAGAGATGAAAGGACAACATTAACCATTTGTGATTTAACACCATGCCCAAGGAAATCAGAGCAAACACTCAATCTACATTGACCACTCTGGATCAAAGGCAATAAATGTTCCATTCTAGGTTTTGTCAAACAGAGGGGCATAGTTAGATAGTGTAAAAGGGAAAGATCCTTTCCGACACTACATAATAGTGGTGAATGGACAAACATCATCTTATGTGATGTTAATGGGTATAAGGATGTATCATTGGAAGTTCACTTTGAGGCCAGGTACATGGTTTAGATGGTTAGATGTAGAAGCAACTTAGTAGCAAGTGGTGTGGTTTAGTGAGATATTCGGGGCACGGGTCTGCAGCCAAAATCTAGGTCGTTAACACTGAATCAATTGGTTGATGCTAGTTTTGCGGCAAAGTAAATTTATATTTTATCAAACTCAAATTGTAGTCCTCATCTTATGTAACTTTCATCTATGAAACTTAGGTGTAGCTCAGATGAAGTGGATTGTCGGTCAAGTTTGATAAGTACAAGGTTCCATTTGCACCTATTGCTACGACCACATGCAGAGATCTTGATGTATTATGTATGCTTGTGGCTAGGATTGTTTGCCACATCTTTACCCGAGTTTAGATTCAACTTGTCATGTGTGATTCATATTTTACGGTCTATATGGAAAGCCAAAAATGTAGTCTGCTTTCGAGATATAAAACCTTTTATGATTATGCCACTGTAATATCTCAGCTTGCATACTAGTTGTCTCCCTGGGCCACATTTTATTTCGTATGTAAGGATTGAATCTATGCAATAAGATATGAAGTCACCGAGGATATTTCCTTAAAAAGAGCTTCCTAGGAAGTTGGATTATAAATGATAGCACTTACCGAATTTAAGGATCACCCCATGCAAATTACTTATGATTTTGCTAAACATTAATTAGGTAACTAAAATTTCCTTTTGGTCCAGATGATTTTATGGGTAGGAGACAACCAATCGAGAGAGTAGCACAAGCCCGAGCTTGAACCGGGAATGTGGTTGGCCTTGTCGTGTCCTAGTGAGATCATCGGGATCTCGCTGGAGACTAGGCCGACGTGGCTCACCACGGCGCCACTGGCATAGGAGAGCATGCGGATTCACATACTAGGAGGAGGCTTTTTGGTTTTGACCGTCGCTCAGATTACACAGTTGCCAAGCAGAGCAAGTCATCCTCGCTAGAGCGAAGAAATTGATTAGAGAAGCAGATGGAGGAAGCACGAGGAAGAAGAAGAAGAAAGCCTATCGATGGGAGTAAAAAGATGGCCGACAATACAATGGCCCGGGTGGAATTGACTTCTCGCTCAGAAAATTTCAGGCCGGTGTGCCCTAGGCACTCCCGTTTACGGCTCCTTTGATTCAAAGGATTTTTCATAGGAATTTGGAAGGATTATAATCCTTAGGAATTTTTTGTATGTTGGTTATTTGATTCGTAGAATTGAATCCTATATCTTTACAAAGAATTTTTTGTACTACTTCCCTTATGATTTCTAGCATCGACGCAAAATCTCTTTAAAAGAATCCTTTGTTTTTTCTGTGATGCAATCAAATAATCCAAAATCTTGTAGGATTGAGATGAGCACGACATTCCAATCATATGTTTTTCCTATTCTAATATTTTTAGAATTCTGCGAGTCAGAGAGGACCTTAGAGCATCTACAGTCGGACTTCGCAAATCCACCCCTCCCCCTAAACATCCGCGTGTTGGGCGCGACCGCTAACAGCGCCGGGCGACCCCTCATATGGCCTGTCGGGCAGCCACACTCCTCAAATCCATGCACATGGATCATAAGGCACAAATTCACCACAATTCAACTGTTAAACAAATGCAACAAAGTAAAATAAATCATAGTCCAACAATCTGGAGATGCCAAAATAAATTCAAGTCCGAGCCACGGCTGCCCAACATGATGGATCACTCGCCAAACACCATATGCGTCGCCTGCTTTGGCGCGGCCATCTGTGCCGCCTACTCTGCCGCCATCCGTTTCTCGTCTGATGCTGTCATCGCCGCCTCGTACTCTCTACGTTCGTTGCTCTCTTTCTTCTTACCCACAAGCCACTTCTTCGCTTGCTCATCCAAGAGGCTTGCATCCGCCAATATTATCCTCGAATCCTCCGTGTCTCGAGCAAATTGCAACGTCTCCTTCTTAATCTCTATTGACCCAATAGTTCGGGCCTTCTCGAGCTCCCATTTGAGACACTCCTCTCTCTTCTCCAACTCTTCTTCTCCCTCTAGGGCGGTGGGTGGGACCAGTGGCGCGGATGGGGGAGGAAGGGTGGACGACGGACATGACTCGGACGCGGGAAATGGTGGACGGACGTGGGAACATGACGGTGGATTTGGTGGACTTGATTATTTGTGTGCAATTTGAGGTGGTTTCAGCCTGTTTGGTGTGACGTGGCGGGGACGCGTCTGGACCTTCTTATATCCGTCATAGCTATGGATTGAATACGAGGGATGCCAGCCAGCCTGATGGTAGGGCCAGTACGAGGAGGCTGTGTGGGTCGGTGTTTTCAATGCTCTTACTTACAGAACAAACGACTTCTCATTGTCTTCCGGACAGGACATAGTGGCCGACGCCGAGGGACAGGAATTCAAGCGACATGACTAACGTTCATGTCAATCTACGTCGCGCGGTACGTCGAAAACTGGCAGGGGCGTCAGGTTGGCCCAGGAAAGGCATGGATGGGTGAGTTGGAAAGCTGGGAACACGGTAGTACGAGCAAACTATTCCGGGGCACACACGCTGGCCTGGCTGATGTGAAGCGGTCTCGCTCCTGTCCAGCTACGGTCACGGATCGGCCGCAAAAGGGCAAATGATCCACTGGCCCGCCCGCCGCTAGATCCCACGCTCCTCACTCCTCGCTCGGTCTTGAGCAAGTTTTACCATGCATGGTGGCAGCATGCAGCATGCCGGCCGGGTGTGCCGCCAGCCATTAGTGGCTCTGCTACATAAGATGGGGGTCGTGATTACTCTGCGGGCACATGCGGACATAATCAACTCGCCCACACGCTCGAAGCAAGACAACAAACGTCGGGTACTCTGCGTGAGAGCGCGAGCCCTAGTGCACCAAATCAATGCAGGACTCTGCGTAAAGCTGCGCATGCACTGATGCACCAAGCGAGCATAGCTAGCCCCTAGCGGCAGAGGCGGAGCCTGGACCACACCCCTGGCGTCTGGCTCACGCGCTCACCCGCCGCTCCAGCCCACAGCGGCCGGGCGGCCGGTGCTCGATCGAATGGCGGGGGGCGGCGGTGCGCGCGCTCGTCATCCGAGTGCTACTACGGCCGAGGGCCGTCCCGTTGCCCCGCGCGCGCATCGCATGCGTTGGTCGCTCGTGTCCATGCGCAATCGCACGTACGGGAAGGCGTGGTCCGTGGGGGGAACGTGCCGCCCGCCCGTATGCTGGCCGGTGGCCTTGCAGATGGGCAGCGCCGTATCGTGGACGTGCGGGCCGTGTAGGTTTGATTCATTTGCTCATGGGTATGGGTTTGTCAGTTGTCACCTATTTAATTTGTCACTTGTCTAGGAACGATTCTTCTAGCCGCGCACGGACTTTGACCAAACGTCCCAACGGGCAGTAAGGGCATCTCCAACAGCAATCCACAAATTTCTTTCTACATGTGTCTGTGGACACGGATGCGGAAGACCGCGATTCAACCATAGCCACATACTCTTTCCGTTTTAAAATAGATGACTTAACTTTGTACTACGAAGGGAGTACATCCGGTTTTCTTTATTTTTTTTTCAATTGGCACGATCAAATAGCAGCATGCAGCGGTAGTTCAAATTTTTAAAAAATTCAAATACTACATTCCAACATTGTTTTTTCCTTTAACCGCCCATCAATGCTCAATCAGATATTTCTTCAGCTGCTCGTGAGTTGGTCGATGCCGAATTTGCTGATGTATTTGAATAAACTCTTAAAATTTGACCGGATTCCGGTCTAGAAGTTGGTTAGGATCATCCATGTTCTTAAATTCTAGAGCTGCAACAACATCGTCACCCTCATCCTCGACGGTCATGTTGTGCATGATCACACAACATGTCATCACCTCCCATAAGGGCTCTGTATCCCATTGTTTAGCAGGTCCACAAACAACTGCAAAACAGGCCTGCAGAACTCGAAATGCCCTCTCGACATCCTTTCTAGTTGCTTCTTGTCTTTGGGTAAAGTGAGCCTTTCTCTAACAAACTGAGTTAGAGATGGTGCTGACAAAGATAGCCCACGGAGGATAGATACCGTCAATCAGATAGTAATCCATGTTGTACTCATGTCCAATGACAGTATAGTTGCAAGGATGAGTTTTTCCTTCAGTCAGCCTCGCAAACAACGGGAATCGCTGCAACACATTGATGTCATTATGAGACCTAGGCATGCCAAAGAAAGCGTGCCAAATCCAAAAAATCTTGTAATGCAACTGCTTCAAGAATTATAATGGGCTTCTTAACATGACCCTGACATTGCCCTTGTAAAGCCTACGAGCAGTTCTTACATTTCTAAAGCACGCAGCCAAGAGAGCCAAGCAAATTAACCTGGCCACTCTCTTGCTTCTGAGATTGCTAAGAGCCTCCCGGTGTCTGCCACAGTTGGTTCTCTCAGGTACCGAGGTCCGAACACCTGGACCATGGCAGTTGCACACCTGACCATGTCATCTCTGCATGTGCTCTCAAACATCCGTAGCTACTCGTCCCATGAATCAACGGCTGTGCCATACGCGAGCATCCGGAGTGCGGGCGTGCACTTCTGGTAACCAGAGAACCCAATCATTCCCATGGTGTCCTTATTCAGGATGAAGTAGTCATCATAGGACCGAATGCCATGGTACAAATGAGCGAAGACAGTCTTACGCATCAGAAAACGTCGGCGAAAACGATCAGCAAAGAGTGCATCGGGAGCAAAGTACTCGGCCATCAGTGTCAAATTGTCGCGTGCTTTGTTGCAGTTGAGCACTTGATGGCCCTTGATCGAGCCCTTAAAGTTGAGAACATGATCCTCTGCACGCTCCGCGTCTTTAAGGACCGCCTGCATCATCGCCGTCTCATCAGAGTACTCCTCGTTCGATGCACCGTTGGACAACTCAACATATTGCTCGTGTATGTACTCCGATTGGAATCCATTGCTAGAAAGAAGAAGAGAAAACTATTCTTAGCTCCGGCGATTCATCGAACAGTTGTCGGGCATAGGGAGTATAGTAGCAGTGGATGGTACCTGGCGGGGTGGTCGGAGGACATGGGTTGAACGGCGACAGAGGAGAAGCGGGGTGGAGCCCTTATGCAGCGCTGGAGGTGATGGAGACGTAGAGTTTCGGCAGGAGTGTGGTGTGGTGGCCGGGGTGGTGGAGTAGCGGCGAAGGCAATAGAGAAAGAAGGAAGAAGAGAAAATGGAAAGGATGGGGGCGCGGGGTCCAGAAAGGGTTTTGAGTGGGCATGGGGTGTCGAAGTCCTACATGTCTGATGTTTGGACTCCCGTAAAGCTCCCCACATTTGTCTTCAGTTTGTAGGAGAAAACACGTCCGGACGGCCCCGCCGACCGATACAGACTCGCGTAGACCCGCGTTGGATAGCTTCGATGGTCCGAACAACGCGCTCCGAACAGATGTGGGCGGTTTACAGGTCCGCCTTGGAGATGCCCTAACGCGGTACCCCGAGTGCTTTTTTCCTTTGCTGAGTGTAATTGATATTCGGTAAAAAAAAGAAAACGTTTTTTTTCCTTAGTGGAAGATGTAGTAGTGCGTCGTACCATTGCCTGAGAAACATTCCCAGTACTGCGTGGATGGCATATTTCTCCCTCTATACCCTAGGATATACATGTATCTCTATACATCACTGCTTGCTTGAGTAGCTAAAAACACAGCGACCCTCTAGCAGCGAGTGTTTCTTTTTTGTTGTTGAGAAAAACAGCGAGGTTTTTTTTTGAGTAATCTCACCAACTTTATTAATTCAAAATGATGTTCATAGATACAAGACTTGGGTCATAAAGATTGTCCATCCAAATATGTCTACTTATGTCTAAATTACAAGCAACTTAACGAGATTATGAGCCTTAAAATTGTGGTTTCTACGCTCATGCACAAAATTACAATAAAGAAAACTCGATCTACCGGCTATTATTTCAAGTATAATAGCTACATGAGGCCCCCTTGTCCCCATGTTAATGCCATTAACGACTCCTTAGCAATCTGAAGGAAAACAGCGAGGGTAGAAAGGCGCGAAGCGCCATGGACGCAGGCCGGGACCATGGGCCAAAGATTCTTTTTATGGAAGCAGGGCCGCCCATCTAATTGAACGAGAAGGTCTCAAACTATTTAATGGCGTCCGACGAAACGGCACAGCTGCCACACGGTGGGCGCGGCGTCGATCAGATCTGCGGAGCAGGCAAAGCAGTTGCCCCCATCCACATGAGACTCACTGGGCCTCAGAAAGGGGCCGGCGTGGAGCAGCAGCCAGCACCGTTCCTTTCACCTGAGAGGCTCAGACGACGCAGCGGGGCAACGGGGTGTTTGGCAGCTTGCCATTTGATCCTGGCCCTCACGAACGTGACATAGCTACGCCACAACTGGATCAACAATGACCTTCCGGTGTCGCATCAACGTCGACGCCAACCTGCGCCCGGAACCGATCGATCTCGATCGACGGCACGTGCATGGCGCCGGGGACCATGCATGCCCGTCCGGCCGGCCGGCTGGCCGGCCAAACTGCTGACAATAAGACGTTCGCTGTACGTAGCTCGTCTCACATCACATGTATGGCGATTAGCGAGCGCGCGTACGTACGACGAGATCTGTTACGTCGAGTTCACAGCGACCTCCGGAAATCGGTCCAAACTTGTTCCTTGTCCGGCTGTGACGCGCATATTCTCTCTCGCTGGGTGCCACAATTACTGAGAGGCGCACGTAGTGCACCGTGCTACGTTGCTCACGTCGCGCTCGTCGTTAGCTGTTACGCCGGCGTCGGCGTGCATGTTGTACCGGTGCTCGGCCGCCGGCAGCTAGCGGGTTACAGCTTAGTTTCACTTCTCAGGAGCAGTAACGCAGCGTGGATTACGAACAACCAGAGGCTAGTACAGGTTAATTAATCTGGAGCTGCTACAGTTTACATGGCAAAATGAATCGAGGCACACTCACGTAGCACACGCAGTCGGTCGGACCGTCGGACACGTAGCTGAGCGGCTGAAAGCCTGAGATTGATTCGGTTCACCTCAGGCGGAAAGATCCATTGCGGCCGGCGCTACTGCTCTCCAAGTCGCTCCCGGCGAGCGTGAAGGAGGAGTGGCCGGAGGAGGAGCTGGCTGTCGTGGTGACGACCAGGTCGACGAACGCGCTGACGATGGCGGCGTGGGTGCCTTTGCCGTTGGCGCGGAGGTACCACCCCAGCATCTTCTCCAGCCAGTCCCAGTCGCCCGCGCCGTGCGCCGTCATCATCTCCTCCATTGACGACCGGAAGTCCCGGTACGGGTCCACGGACTCGAACGCCACCGCGACGCCGCCGCCGAACGACGTCGCCCCCGCAGCCTCATGGCCGCGCGCGGGTGCTGGAGGTGGCTTCTTCTCGAGGATGGAGCTAGAGGGCGCGCGGGGCTCGAAGCGGAGGCGGTCGGACCGGAGACCGCGGACTATGGCGTCGGCCATGTCCTCGGCCGCGGCGCCGGAGGCTTCGGACTCCGTGGAGAGGCTGTCGGAGGCGGCACAGTCGTGGTGCATGCGGGCGGAGGAGTCGACGAAAAGGGATGCGGTGTTCTTGGCTGCCACCGCCGCCGCCGCAGAAGCGGACGGGGACCGGAAGGAATGAGCCGTTGGGTTCTTGCAGGAAGGCCACATCCATGCCTGTGGGGTGGCCGTCGGAGTGGGAGGCGACGACGGCGGAGTGTCTTTGTTGGCCGAGTTGACGGGGTAGAAGAGCGAGCTCAATGGTTGCTTCTTCACCATCGGTGTGACAGTTGATGGGAAGTGCAGAAGAATGGAGAACCGGCAGCAGCAACAGGAGTAGTTGGATGAAGAGATGGAGCCGAACTGGTGAAGAGAGTAGAAGAAGCTCGCGCATGTGTGCTTGTCAGTGCCTCTGTGTATTTCAAACTGGGGGTTTATTTGGTTCGGTACAAGCTATAAGTGTTAGCTTGGTTCTTTTGAAGGGGCCGGTGGGAGGGAAGGAAGAAGGTGAGGGTGAAGGGAAAGATCTTCTGTGGCTAGGGTTTAGAGCATCTCTAACAGGACTACTGGACTGGACAAAT
>NC_041380.1:483385135-483386322 GCF_002162155.2 Triticum dicoccoides
TCCGGCCAACCTCCAATTCCAAAATCTCAATTACATGCAAATTCATGCACATGGACCATTGAACGATATGAATAAGCAAAACAATAATGAATATAGCACACAAATAAAATTTAACATAAAATGTATCCGGGGAGAAAATCACATAGTTCAGACATAAAATTTATTCATGGTGCATAGTTCAAACATAAAATTCAATTATTTCTAGTGTGCATCCACACATACTCCAGATCATCGAGTGGTTGCATGTGAGCATGGGTATCTTAAAGTTGTCAATACATCTCTAGGAAGTTCGCAACATGCTCTACATCTTGTGCCGGGAGATGAACATGTACTCCAGACTTCTAAAAATCATGCGTGCGGGCTTTCCCTCTGTCATCATCCTCAACAATCATGTTGTGCAAGATTACACAACAATTCATGACCTGCAACAATGTCCTCGGATCCCACATATTTGAAAACCCACGACCAACACCCCAACGAGCGTGGAGCACTCCAAACGCCCTCTCGACATCCTTCCTAGCAACTTCTTGCAGTGCAAAGAGACATCACTTGTTACCTTAGGGATGGGATATAGTCTTCACAAATGCCCCCACCGAGGATACATACCATCGGCAAGATAGTACGCCACAGTGTATTCATGCTCGTTGACGATGTAGTTGCACGCCGGAGCATCC
The DNA here is from genome assembly GCF_002162155.2 of Triticum dicoccoides. Taxonomy (NCBI): domain Eukaryota; kingdom Viridiplantae; phylum Streptophyta; class Magnoliopsida; order Poales; family Poaceae; genus Triticum; species Triticum dicoccoides. The sequence continues at coordinate 483,385,810 of NC_041380.1, forward strand.
CAAGTGTCTTGAAAAACGGAGATCGTGAAGCACATTGGAGTTGTTTTGAGAACCCGCCATGGCGAAAGAAAGAATGCCAAAATCCACAAGTCTTTTAATGCCACTGTTTCAAGTATGATGTCTCGAATTAAAATAAATTTTCATAAGAGTGAATTGTTGTGCTTTGGATGCGCCAAAGAAGTTGAGAGCGATTACATATAATTGTATGGATGTGAAATTGGTAGTTTGCCATTTACATATCCCGGTATCCCGATTTATCATAGGAAAATCACCAATAATAGAAGGGAAATGCATGTGGATTGGTTGGAGAAAAGGTTGAATTTTTGGAAGGGTAAAATGATGTCCTATGGAGGCACATCGGTCCTTGTGAGATCGGTTCTCATGAGTTTGCCTATGTTCATGCTCTCATTTTTTAAAGTGCCAATAGGGGTATGAAAAAAGACTAGATTTCTAACGTTCTAGAATTTTTTTGGCAGAGTGATGAACATAAGGCCAAATACCGTTTGGCGAGGT
>NC_041380.1:483386507-483394756 GCF_002162155.2 Triticum dicoccoides
GGGAGTTTGGATCTCGAGTTAAAAAATACGTGTTTGCTTATCAAATGACTTTATAGACTCGCTTCAGAGGACGAGGAGTGTGGATACCGTTATTGTGTAAAAAATACGCTCAAAGACGCTGTCTCAAGTCACTGTGCAACCATTTCATTCACCCTGGTTGCTTTTTCAATTGGGGAAGAATTCATATGGGTGATGGTCGGACAACTAGGTTCTGAGAGGATACTTGGCTTGAGGACATGCCCCTTGCTTTACAGTATCCTTCTTTGTAAAATATTGTTCAATGTAAGAAATACTATGTGAGCATTGTATTGGAGGTCAAATACACTGAATATCTAGTTCAGGAGAGCTCTGATCGGGGATAAGTGGACTGTGTGGGTGCATTTAGTTCAATGGTTGATACGTATTAACCTCACTAATGTACCAGACACATTGCATTGGAAGTTGGCGCCTTCTAGGGTTTCACGGTCTAATCTATGTACATAGATTTAAGCCTTCTGGGTTTTCACATTCTAATATATGTACATAGATTTAATCAACTCTGGACTCCATTCAAAGCACATTTGGAAAACAAAAGTATCACTCAAAATTAAAATTTCCATGTGGTTTGTTCATAGTGGAGTTATTCTTACTATAATCTAGCAAAATGTAAATGGCAAGGCAACAAACAGTGTTGCTTCTGTGATCACGAGGAAATATTCCAAAATAATTCCCCGTAAATTTTTATCGCGTTTGGACTTCATTTGATATGGATTTTCTGCGAAACAAAAACATGCAATAAACAAGAACTGGAGCTGGGCACTGGATAAGTAAGTTAGTCCAAATAAATCATAAAAAAGTTAACAAAAGGATGTAAAAGTTGTATAATATTGGCATGAAACAATCAAAAATTATAGATACGATGGAGACGTATCAGCATCCGCAAGCTTAATTCCTGCTCATCCTCGAGTAGGTAAATGATAAAAAGGATAATTTTTGATGTGGAATGCTACCTAGCATAAACATGATCATATATCTAATCATAGCATGAATATTAAGACATAAGTGATTCAAAGGAATAGTCTATAATTTGACATAAAGACATCAATACTCAGGCATCCCAACAAACAATCATGTCTTTCAAAATATCAACGCTGAAGAAAGCTATCCCTACAAAATCATATAGTCTTGTCATGCTCTGTCTTCTTAACACAAAGTATTTATCCTGCACAACCCCGATGACAAGCCGAGCAATTGGTTCATACTTTTTAACGCGCTTCAGCTTTTTCAACCCTCACACAATACATGAGCGCAAGCCATGGATATAACACTATAGGTGGAATAGAGTATGATGATAGGGGTAAATATAAAGAAGACAAAAAGTAAAAAAGTCTCACATCGACGCGGCTAACCAACAGGCTATGGAGATGCCCATCAATCGATATCAATGCGAGGAGTAGGGATTGCCATGCAACGAATACACTAAGAGCTATAAGTGTATGAAAGCTCAATATGAAAACTAAGTGGGTGTGCATCTATTGCTATAATGAAAAATTCCCATTAGTATATGAAAGTGACAACATAGGAGACTCTCCATATGAAAAACATGGTGCTACTTTGAAGCACAAGTGTGGTAAAAGATACTAACAATGCCCCTTCTCTCTTTGTTTATTTTTTTTCTTTTTTTCTTTTTTTTTCTTCCTTCCTTTTTTTCTTTTTTTCTTTTTCTTTTTCTCTCATTGTCTGGAGTCTCATCCCGACTTGTGGGGGAATCATAGTCTCCATCATCCTTTCCTCACTGGGGAACTACTCTAAAAATGAATAATGATGATCATCACACTTCTATTTACTTATAACTCAAAATAAATAAAAATTACAACTCGATACCTATGACAAAATATGACTCTATATGAATGACTCTGGCACGTACCAGGATGTGCAATGGTCTAGCGTAACATGTATGAAAAATGATGAACGGTGGCTGAGCCCCAACTACTATGTCAGCTATATGATCATGCAAAGCAATATGACAATGAAATGCTCAAGTCATCAAACTGAAGCGGTGGAAGTTGCATGGCAATATATCTCGGAATGGCCATGGAAAAGACATAATAGGTAGGTATGGTGGCTGTTTTGAGGAAGATATAATAAGGCTTATGTGTGATAGAGTGTATCATATCACGGGGTTTGGATGCACCGGCGAAGTTTGCACCGACTCTCGAGGTGAGAAAGGGCAATGCACGGTACCATAGAGGCTAGCAAATTGCGGAAAGGTAAGAGTGTGTATAATCCATGGACTCACATTAGTCATAAATAACTCATATATTTATTGCAAAAGTTTATTAGCCCTTGAAGCAAAGTACTACTACGCATGCCCCTAGGGGGATAGATGGTAGAAAAAGACCATCGCTCGTCCCCGACCACCACTCATAAGGAAGACAATCAATAGTAAATCATGCTCCAACATCATAACATAACGAGAGACTATACATGCATGCTTTGGGAATCACAAACATTAACACCAATATTCTTACTAACCACAACCGTTTACTAGTACCTCCCACATATTACCATCTCTATATCACAAAACTATTGCAAGGAATCAAACATATCATATTCAGTGATCCATAATTTTTATGTAGGATTTTATGACTAACCATGCAATTGACCAATTCCTGTTGACTCTCTAAATATATCTAAGTGAAGCATGAGAGTTTAATTTTTTCTACAAAAGACCATGCTCTAACAAATATAAGTGAAGCAAAATAGCATTCTTCAAACAACGGTTTTCTATGTGAAGAGAAACAGGCAATCCAGACTTCAAATGATATAAGTGAAGCACATGAAGCATTCTATAAAGCCACACTCAAAAGATATAAATGAAGTGCAATGAGCATTCTATAAATCAACCATGGACTATCTCATACCAGCATGGTGCATACAACAAAAATGAAAAATAAACACAAAAGACGCTCCAAGATTTGCACATATCACATGAACGAAACGAATCCGAAAACATACCGATACTTGTTGAAGAAAGATGGGATGCCTTCCGGGGCATCCCCTAGCTTAGACGCTTGAGTCTCCTTGAATATTTACTTGGGGTTCCTTGGGAATCCCCAAGCTTGAGCTCTTGCCTCTCGTCCTTCTCCTCATATCGAGACCTCCTCAATCTTCGAACACTTCATCCACATAAAACTTAACCGAACTTTTAGTGGCGGGGTTAGTGAATATGGCAATGAAATCCCATCATGTACTACTGTAACATTATTGTATAATTATAAACAAACATTACCCACTGTATTCTATCATAATTCTATGGCCTCAAGTCAAGGAGGCTTCAACAAGAATTCAAACATATGCAAATAATGAAGCTATAACAGCAATCTGTGAAAACAGGACAGTCCGTAAGGATTTAAACATCCACCATACTTCTGTAACTCAAACAATTCTGAAACAATTAGAAAAAATACAAATTTTTTATATAAATACAGTGCAAAAGGTTTCAGAACTGTTTGGCGTTCCAGTAAAAAATGTAAAATCGAGCACTACAGCCAAAGATTCTGTTTTGCACCGCACACACCAACAAGCAATTTTATCATCCCAAAGGCAAACCTTGGCACATTATTTTTATAATACAATGGAATTGTACAAGGGGATAATTATTTTTGTTGAAAAGTTTCTGTAATTAATATTCACAAAGTTTCCCTGGGCATGAACAAAGTTCAAGGACACCCTCCACTTTCACAATGCTCGTCCCTCTCACTTTCGCTTTTCTTTTTGTGAAGCTTTAAGTTCCCCTATATTTTTTTTGTTTTTAAAATTTATAAAAGCACTCAATATAAATAAATGACTCTCTAAAACTTCCGGGTTGTCTCCCTGGCAGTGCTTTCTTTAAATCCATTAAGCTAGGCATATAGTGCTTAAGTAATGGATCCACCCGGATCCCGAGGTATATTAAAGCCAATTTTAATTGACAATGATTTGGCATTTAGTAATGAGCAAAAAGCAACATATATCATGCAATGACGAAGTCTAACTCTCTTCCTATGCATCGGCATGTCATACGCGAACAATTCATGACCATCAAGTAAATGTCAATACATAGCATAAGCAGTTTCTTGAAATTTTATCGTGTTGGAAACATAAAGAGGCGGAGATGTAGTTCCTCTCTCATAATAATTGCAAGTAGGAGCAACAAGCACATGCATATTATATTCATCAAAATCATCATGTGTAACGGTAAAATGCAACCCATCAATGTAATCCTTAATAAGTGCAAACTTCTCCAATATAGTGTAGTTTGGAGAATTCAAAAAGATAGTAGGACTATCATGTGTGGGTGCAATAGCAACAATGTCGTTCTTAATATAAGGAACTATAGCAAGTTCATCTCCATAAGCATAGTTCATATTGGCATCTTGGCCACAAGCATAGCAAGCATCAAGTTCATCAAAAATGAATATTTCAAATGAATCAATGAGATCATAGCAATTATCATGGCATTCATCCTACGGTAAGAACGAAGGGAAATTAAATAATGTATGAGTTGGAGGGTTACTCTCATTACAAGGTGGGCACGGGTAGCTAATCCACTGTTCCTCCTTTTGTTCCTCGCTCTCCTCATCATCTTTTTCATCCAATGAGCTCACAATTTCATCAATTTATTCTTCCGTAGACTCCTGCAAAACATTAGTCTCTTCTTGGACAGCGGAGACTTTCTCAATAAATTCATCAATATCGGAATTGTATTTATAATTATCATAGCAATATTTAAGGATAGCAAAATTTTCAGGTTAATAAACATCATCATCAAAAGATTCAAACATTTCAAACAAAGATTCAATTTCATATGCGCCCTTAAAAGCAACAAATTCTTATATTTGTTCCACATCATAGTAATCATATATACCATTAGCATAAGAAGCTAAGGTTTCATTTTCATTAAATTCACATGAAAAGGGAGGATGTGGAGTATTCATCCTAGAGCAACAAGTATAATCATATCTCTGACATAAATTCCAAGCATACCAATGCAACATATGAATTTGATCGCATAACAATTTCCCTTTATGAGTCAAGCAATAATCCCTAAAGTATTCACGTTGATCCAACGTTACTCCCATTATCAAGTTGAATATTCACCCCACGCTATTGCTCCCCAGCAACGGCGCCAGAAAAAGGTCTGCATAACCCACAAGTATAGGGGATCATTTGTAGCCTTTTTCGATAAATAGGAGAAGACAAGGAAATATGGGCTCTTTTGTCAGATCAACAAGTATGCATACAAGAGCCACTTCAACAATTTAATTATGGACTTCTCCTATCGACCCCCAAAGAAAAGAAAAGAAATAAAACTATTTACATGGGAGAGCTCCCAACAAGTAAAAGAAGAATAGGAAATCTTTTTGGGTTTTCTTTTTAATTATTACTACAGGGATGGAAAGTAGACTAATTAAAAGCCACAACTAATTTTTTTGGTTTTTCTTAAGGTTTATCAAACGCACAAGAAGAAAGCATAAAAAGGAAATTAAACTAGCATGGATGATACAATGAAAAAGTATGAGCACCGACATCTAGCAATAAGTGTGTGAACATAAATGCAATGTCGGTGGGAAATACGTACTCCCCCAAGCTTAGGCTTTTGGCCTAAGTTGGTCTATGGCCATGGCTGGCCTGGCGGATATCCATAATAATAGTTGGGGTCGTATTGAGATGCAACGGCTATTGCCTCCTGAGTTGCAGCGTGGCGACGAGCGGCCTCCGCTCTCCTCTCGTACTCATCTGCCTCCTCTCTGGTAATAACATATCTTCCTTTTTCCTGATGATCAAAGAAGGCAGGAGCAGGGAGAATAATATGGACAACACGGTGTCTGTCAAAGATTAGTCGATACTCGAGAGGTGATTCATTCCTCTCGACAAACTGGTGGTGAACCATAGCATTAAAGTCTAGGTAAGCAGGTGGTAATTCAATATCATCTTCGCGTATGGCTACACCAAGAAAATTAGCTATGCGGGTTGCATAAATTCCTCCAAAGAAATCTCCATTAAATCTATTAAGATGCAACCTACGTGCAACAATGGCTCCCAAATTATAAGATTTGTCTCCTAACACAGCACTCCTAAGAATACTGAGGTCAGGGACACACATGTGACATGCCTCATCTTTACCATTAATTCATCTACCTATGAAGAGAGCAAAATAATGTATAGCAGGAAAGTGAATGCTCCCTATGGTAGCTTGTGTTATATCTCTAGATTCTCCCACAGTTATGCTAGCAAGAAAATCTCTAAATTCAGATTTGCGAGGATCCCTTATACTACCCCATTGTGGAAGTTTGCAAGAAGTGGTAAAATCCTCTAAGTCCACAGTATAAGAATTTTCATAAAGATCAAACAGGACAGTTGGAGAATTACGTGAAGATGAAAATTCAAACCTCCTCACAAAGTTACTAGTGAGATTGTGATACCGGCTGCACTTCTCTTCCTCGAAGCTCACAAGATCGGCGTTACGCAAATATGCGTTGGATTCCTCCTTAATTCCTGCTCGATCCATAAAATTTTCAAAAGGCCACTCACAAGGACGCACTGGAGCGTCTCTTGGTGGCTCTTCATCAGCATCACACATTGCAAGCCTGGATCCTTGCTTCCTCGAGGAACCACCTTGGAACAATTTCCTAAGCATTTTTCTTCCTCTGAAAAATTCTGAAATTTTTTAGTAACTTCAAAATATAAGTAAATCAAACTCAATAATATTGATAGTAACTACTCCTACAAGTGCCTAGGGACTATATCATGTATCAAAACTACTTGGAACCATACAAATTTGACATGTAAGCTCAAGAACATGGTCACCTAGGTAGCAAAAATTTGCAATGATAAAGCACTAGAACAAAAACTAATTGGACCAATGGAGGAGTCACATACCAAGGAACAATCTCCCCAAGCAGTTTTGTGAGAGGTGCTTTGAGCAAGGAGATCGAAAATGGCAGCAAAACGAGCTTGGACTCAGGTTTGAGCTGGTTATTCGTGGTTGGGGGAGGAAGAAGGAGTGTGTGGGTGAAAGGATAAGTGGAGGAGGGCCACCGTGGGCCCATGAGGCAGGGGGGCGTGCCCAGGGGGTAGGGTGTGATAACCCACAAGTATAAGGGATCGCAACAGCTTTCGAGGGTAGAGTATTCAACCCAAATTTATTGATTCGACACAAGGGGAGCCAAAGAATATTCTCAAGTATTAGCAGCTGAGTTGTCAATTCAACCACACCTGGAAACTTAGTATCTGCAGCAAAGTGTTTAGTAGCAAAGTAATATGATAGTGGTGGTAGCGGCAACAAAAGTAAAGACAGCAAAAGTATGTTTTTGGTATTTTGTAGTGATTGTAACAGTAGCAGCGGGAAAGTAAATAAGCGTAAACCAGTATATGGGAAACTCATAGGCACCGGATCAGTGATGGATAATTATGCCGGATGCGGTTCATCATGTAACAGTCATAACATAGGGTGACACAGAACTAGCTCCAATTCATCAATGTAATGTAGGCATGTATTCCGTATATAGTCATACGTGCTTACGGAAAAGAACTTGCATGGCATCTTTTGTCCTACCCTCCCATGGCAGCGGGGTCCTATTGGAAACTAAGGGATATTAAGGCCTCCTTTTAATAGAGAACCGGAACAAAGCATTAGCACATAGTGAATACATGAACTCCTCAAACTATGGTCATCACCGGGAGTGGTCCCGATTATTGTCACTTCGGGGTTGCTGGATCATAATAAATAGTAGGTGACTATAGACTCGCAAGATAGGATCAAGAACTCACATATATCCATGAAAACATAATAGGTCCAGATCTGAAATCATGGCACTCGGGCCCTAGTGACAAGCATTAAGCATAGCAAAGTCATAGCAACATCAATCTGAGAACATAGTGGATACTAGGGATCAAACCCTAACAAAACTAACTCGATTACATGATAAATCTCATCCAACCCATCACCGTCCAGCAAGCCTATGATTGAATTAGTCACGCACGGCGGTGAGCATCATGAAATTGGTGATGTATGATGACGATGGCGACGAATCCCCCTCTCCGGAGCCCCGAACGGACTCCAGATCAGCCCTCCCGAGAGGTTTTAGGGCTTGGCGGTGGCTCCGTATCGTAAAACGCGATGATTTCTTCTCTCTGATTTTTTTCTCCGAAAGCAAATATATAGAGTTGGAGTTGGCATCGGAGGGCATCCAGGGGGCCCACGAGGTAGGGGGCCGCGACCTGGG